>NC_053028.1:621971946-622263165 GCF_003073215.2 Triticum urartu
AAAGGGCCAGCTCGGCACTGGCTGAAAAGCCTCCCAGAAAACTCAACTGGAAGTTGGGAGGAGCTCGAGGACGTTTTTCGGGCCAATTTTCAAGGGACTTATGTCCGACCTCTGGATGCAGACGATTTAACTCATATAATCCAACAGTCCGGAGAGTCCGCCCGAAAACTTTGGAACAGGTTCCTCACCAAGAAGAACCAAATTGTCGACTGTCCGGACGCCGAAGCCTTAGCAGCTTTTAAACACAGCGTCCGAGACGAATGGCTCGCCAGACACCTCAGTCAAGAAAAACCAAGAACAATGGCAGCCCTAACAAGCCTCATGACCCGCTTTTGTGTGGGCGAGGACAACTGGTTGGGCCATAGCAATACCAGCGACCGAAGCACATCCGAAGTCAGGGATGGAAATGGTAAACCAAGACGCAACAAAAACAAGCATCAAAATAAAGAAGGTAGCCCAGATAACACGGCGATAAACGCCGGATTCAGGGGCTCCCGACCAGGTCAGCGGAAAAAGCCTTTCAAAGGTAGCATAGAAGGACCATCTGGCCTAAACAAAATTCTTGACAAACTCTGTCAGATTCACAGCACCCAAGACAAACCTGCAAATCATACCCATAGAGAATGTTGGGTCTTCAAGCAGGCCGGTAAGCTAAACGCCGAACACAAAGGGGAAGAGACACCAAGCGAAGACGAAGATGAACCTCACCACCAAAACGTCGGAGGACAGAAAAAGTTCCCACCAGAGGTTAAAACAGTAAACGTGATCCATGTGACAAAGAGGAGAAGCAATCACGCATTCCGATGCGCACGCCCCATAGAGCCCATCACTCCTAGGTTCAACCCATGGTTGGCCTGCCCAATCACTTTTGATCGTAGGGACCACGATACAAATATCCGGCGTGAAGGAGTGACAGCCTTGGTGTTAGACGCAATAATAAATGGGTACCATTTCACAAGGGTCCTCATGGACAGCGGCAGTGATCTAAATTTGATATATCAGGACATAGTCCGCAAAATGGGGATAGACCCAACACAAATAAGCTACAGTAATACTACCTTCCAGGGTGTAATACCAGGCCAAGAGGCCCGCTATACGGGCTCTCTGCTACTAGAGGTGGTATTCGGTTCTCCCGATAACTTCCGAAGCGAAATGTTAACTTTTCACATCGCTCCATTCTGAAATGATTATCAAGCACTACTCGGAAGGGCGGCTTTCGCTCGTTTTAACGCAATACCGCATTATGATTTTCTTAAGCTCAAGATGCCCGGTCCACGTGGCATCATCACAGTTAGCGGAAATACTGAACGTCTTTTACGTATGGAAGAGGACGCGGCGGCTCTAACAGCCGTGAACTAGACGGCCTCACCAACCAGAAAAAATGGAAGGTCGTCAAGACCACGGACACGGTTAGACGAATCTGGCGTTCCATCATATTTACATGATATTGGTTTCCGAACACTCATAAAACGATACCAGGGGCTTCCCGCGTGTAATCAGGGCCAGCCTGGTTCAACTTGGTTTCTCTTCAATTTTGATAGTTCATTGATAATAACCAACTCTTCTTTTTTTTGGCATGACAACTTTCACCTAAGCTCTTTCCTTTTGCACATGACAATCGTGCTACACCCGTCCAGGACATGGCACAACGGAGACACAGGCGCAGACGTGCAGCAAGGACCCGCCCAAAGGTTTCTCTTTAGATCAAGACCCTCCATAAACCTTTTTTACTGTCTCTTGTTGCTCACATGCTCCGGATACTCCACACAACCGAGAAGGATGTCCGCGTTATTGATTTTGCACGTACCTGGACACATGGGGTTTCTTATTAAGGGCATTGTTTAGCCCGGTATATGTTATAAAGACCGAACACCTTAGGGAGTGTTCGGCGTCGCGAGTTTGGCCCTATATGCATCAGCTCCGAATCATGTCTTTGGTCAAATGTCGGGTTTGCCCGGCTCCCACGTTTTGGTACCTTACGTTCCGTTACATCGGCTAAGGTAGCACTGGGAGAACTACTGCGATTGTGCCCTGGTTCATCTGGATGAGCACCTCAGTAGAGAAAGCCGAAAACTGACTGTCATGATATAGCGAGAGACTGGTCAACCACTCGATGACTCATCGGAATCTTTGGGATTCCTCCTCATTAATGAAGGACCATTTCTCAGTCATGTACGTACGCGCCCCGTATTCGGACAAGCGCGGAAGTACCAGGGGCTATGTAGTAGCCCCACTGTCAAACACCTATGGCTAAGTTAAAGTGTTAAAGCAATATAGTCGGATTGCCTCGTACGCTACGCTATCACCTCCTTAACGGACCAAGACGTTGGATCAAGTGTGGATATGCATCTTTTGCGAACACCCCCGCATTATATGCGTGGGGCGGAAGCCGACGACTGCAAACTTTCAGGTTATACACATATATACATAAACGGCCGCACAGTAGGCACCATAGTACTTTTGGGCAAAAGTATAAATACAGCCTTGATAATTCAATAAAACATTGTTTTTACAATGGGAATACATGTCACTTGAACATAACATTCTTCGAGCACTGAGCCTCTATCGAACGAGCGCCTTCAAGAACTTCTTCAAAGTAGTGCTCGGCAGCCACTCGGCCTACGGCCGAACCCTGTGTCGCAACAGTGGTGGCCTCCATCTCCGCTCAATATGTCTTGACACAGGCAAAGGCCATCCGCTCACCCTCTATGCACGCCGATCTCTTTACAGCATCGATGTGTGGCACAACACCAAGGAATTGTTGCACTAAGCTAAAGTAGCTATTTGGCCATGGCCCTCCCGGCCACAGGTGATCCACAACGGACCTCATGGCAAGTCCGGACAACCTATGGAGGTCGGCCCACTCGGCCAATCGCCCATTAAATAGCAGCGGACGGACTGGAGCGTGGAACTGTGACCAAAACAGCTTTTCCACTTCGGGACCTTTCTGATCCTTGAAGTACTCGGCCGCATCAGCAGCACTTGCAGCCAAATCCATGTATGCGTCCGCAGAACTCCATAGCCGGTCCAGACAAGCATACTTCGGATCTCCGAACTTAGTCTGCAACAAGAAGGGCTTCCCAGGCACAATATCTGCACCTTGATTCAGCTCCTCCTTCACCGCTCTAATTTTGGAGCGGGCTTCCTTGGCAGCCACTCGGACCTTCTCCAGGTTCGTCGCCTTCGCCCGGTTCTCTTCTTCAAGAAGATGGTAACGGTCAGCGGCATGTTTTAACTCTACAGCCATATTGGCTATTTTTTCCTTGCTCTCGCAATGCGCGGCCTGTTCGGCCCTTAATTCTTCGGCCGCCTTTAAAGCAGCCGCATTGCTACTCCTTGCTTGCTCCTTGGCTCGGGCAAGCTCCGCCCAAAGGGTCTCCACGGTGGCAGCTCCATCTGCAGTCACAGCACATTAAAGACACTAGCATCATGCTACTCTTATTATGTGACGATCACCAGAAAAATCACTCACCATGTGCCTCGTCAAGCCGCTTGTTGACAAGCACGATGTCGGCGTCTGCCGCATCCAGTTGCCGCTTTAGCTCGGCAAAACCATCAGTCCGGCTAGCCACCGGAGCTTCAGCCACCTGCACATAAAGGCGGTCTGGTTATTACCTGGGACTATGATCCTCTGTTTTTCGCCCTTGTCGACGACAACAAGAGTCTCAGGGGCTACTATCTGCATAGGGCATATCTAACGTATGTGGTACTGTTTAAAACATACATTATTTCACGTACCTCGAAGCCTTTCAGCAGACTCATGAAGGCTTTATGCAAACCGCTTTCAGCGGATGAAATCCTTTCAATTACCGCACCCATTAGCATACGATGCGCTTCCGAGACGGGCGCTTGCCCCAAAAGATCCTTCAGCACGTTCGACCGCACACTGTACGGACCCTTGCTGTCGCTCTCCTTAGGAGCCGGATACTGGGGATTCCGGGCAGCCAAAGGGTTATCCTCTGGCCCTAGTGGATCCGGAGATACCCTTTGCGACAACACTTCAAGGTCGCCTGCTTCTTGAGACGGGGTGTCCAGGGGAGGCGTTTCGCTCTCCATCATCTCCGAAAGAAGATCCCCCGAAGATGAACTCTGTCGAGAAGGGCTACGATCCGGACTACAATTTATAAGCATCGGTTATTGTCTTCGGAAGTAAGGTAGGATGTTTTTACTATTTAGTACTTTTCGATTACTTACAACTCGGTAGAGGGCTGATCCCCGCACGGATATTGTGCGGCAAGAATACCCTCCGAGGCAGGACCCTCTGATGAAGATTTCTTCTCCCGTTTTGAAACCTCAGTTTCCGGATCTTCAGAGGTAGTCCTCTTCCTTCCCTGGGGAGGGAGAATGTCAGGTTCTTCCCTTTGATTGTCCTCCCTTGCAGAGGTGCTCATTCCCCCGGCTGGAATAAGTAGCGAGTGAGGCCCGCTTTCACTCTCTTTATTCCCCCCATCACCTTCCTTTGAGGACACTGGATAAGGCGCCGTCTCGAGCATCTTGTCCAATACCGGATTGTCCAAGCCCTCAGGAAGGGGGGCCGAACACCTGATCATCATCGCCTTTGTTATCCCGTCCTGGTCAAAGAGCGGCTCTTTAGAATGATGCCATGATAAATGAAAGGACGGCAGGTTCGGCATGGGATTACTTACTTGGGCAGCAGGGCGGTTGCAGCTCAGGCCCACGTCCTCGGTGGTGTCCGGACACTCTATTTGGGGTCCGAAGAATGATTTGTACATCTCTTCATGCGTCATGCCGAGGAAATGCTGAATAACTCGCGGTCCTTCCGGGTTGAATTCCCACATGCGGAGGGGCCGATGTTTGCAAAGTTGGGCTCGACGAACAAACATAACTTGCATTACCATAACCAGACTGAAGTCTCCCTTGAAGAGATCTTGGATACGGCTCTGCAGTATTGGCACGTCCTTGGCTGGACCCCAGCTCAGCCCCCTGTTGATCCATGACATCAGTTGTGGTGGGGGCCCGAGCGGAAGGCGGGAGCAGCTACCCACTTGGCACTTCGGGGAGCTGTGATGTAAAACCACTCCCGCTGTCACAATCCGGACACCTCTGGGAAGGAACCCTCCGGACACCGCTGTCACATAGCTAAAACTCCAGGTGGTTAAACCGAATCACATAGAATAAGGTAGTACCTTGCTTTGATACCAATTGAAAGCGCTAGTGATCGACTAGAGGGGGTGAATAGGCGATTTTTATGAAAGTCTTCAAAAGATGGAAGTTTCGAAGACAAACGATAGAAATGATCCTATTAACATGTAGCGGAAGGTAGACTACACTAAGCAAGCCATAGTCAAGTATACAATGAAGTGAAAGCACGAAGAATAATAGCAACTAGGCAGTATGGATCAGGATGGAAGATAGTATGAAGCCAATCAGAACAAACAGTCACACAGTGAAGACAAACAAATAATGCAAGCAGGCAATGACTTCACACGGAACAACTGTAGATAAAGAGAAGGAAAGGGTAGAACCAGTTGCTTGGTGAAGACAAGGATTTGTTGGACCAGTTCCAGTTGCTGTGACAACTGTACGTCTGGTTAGCGAGGCTGAGAATTAACTTAGAAGACCGTGTCTTCACCTTATTCCCCTTGAGATAAGGACACACAGACCTCGCCCAATCACTCGGGTAAGTCTTCATGGTAGACTTCCAGACCTTCACAGACTTCGTTCACCGTCGATCCACAATGACTCTTGGATGCTCAGAACGCGACGCCTAACCGGCTGGAGGATTCACAGTCCTCAAGTGTAACAAGTCTTTAGATCACACAGACAGGAAGACTTCATTGATGCCTAACACTCTTTGGCTCTGGGTGTTTAGGGCTTTGTCCTCGCAAGGATTTCTCTCTGAAAGGCTTCGGAGGTGGGTTGCTCTCAAACGACAAAAGTCGTGCACTAACTCTGAGCAGCCACCAATTTATGGTGTAGGGGTGGGCTATTTATAGCCACTAGGCAACTCGACCTGATTTGTCCAAAATGACCTTGGGTCACTAAGGAACTGACACGTGTTCCAATGGTCAGTTTTTAAACACACGCGGCAGCTTGACTTGGGCTACAAGTAAAGCTGACTTATCCAGCTCTGGATAAGATTTTCTCTCATTATCTTCGCTCGAAGACTTAGGATTTGGTTGAGCATCACTTTAGTCATTCTGACTATGTTCACTAGGACCACACTTAACAGTACGGTGGTTCGTATGACTCAACAAAGAAGAAGATGAAACTACGAAACAACTATGTCTTCGCGCTCCAAAGCCTTCATGCGATGTCTTCTCATGTCATAGTCTTCAGTGTGAATATCTTCACATACCACCATTGTCTTCAATGTCTTCACACATTTTTAGGGGTCATCTCCGATAGGTAAACCGAATCAATGAGGGTCTACTACCTTTGTTATCCTGCAATTCTCACAAACACATTAGTCCCTCAACCAGGTTTGTCGTTAATACTCCAAAACAAACTAGGGGTGCCACTAGATGCACTTACAATCTCCCCCTTTTTGGTGATTGCTGACAAACTGATTGAAGTTTTCAACGAGGATAAACGTATGTGAAATTGTAAAGTATTGAGGTATTATCTTCATAAGTAGCAAAAGGGCTCCCCCTGAAGATGTGCATATAAGTATTTTGCTTTTGAATGCAAATGCACATGGCAGGTTGTACTTGCGGAGATCCTGTTCTACTTATGAAGACAATTCATCATGCATGAAGAGATATAATGAAGATAATGACATGCATAATGAAAACTGGACGTATGCAAAATGACTTCGTGCGGAATTTATCGTCGCACATGCAAAATTTATCATCGCATCACATAGTTGACAGAAAAGGTAGCAGACGACCATAAATTTGAAGTGTTACAACTCAAAAGAACCAAATGTATCAAAAGCGAGAGTTGTAAGCACTTGTCAAATGTAGCAAAAGTATAGCAGCCACCCTTATGGACCCGCTTGAAGACTATCAACTCATATGCTTCTCCCCCTTTTGTCAGTAATGACCAAAAAGGTTTGAAGACATAGAGCTTTCTACTCGTTCCCATGAGGAGTAGGCGAAGCAGCAGGGTCGGCGTTGAGGTTTGGTGGTGCAGAAGAACTTGGTGCAGTGTTGATATGCGCCGAAGTTGAAGGTGGTGAACTAGCATCATCTTGGTAATCAATGAGTGAAGCTTGATGAGGCGCATTACCCATGGAGCATAGAACTTCAGACCAAAGACATCAGAGCCAGATGCAGCCAATTGTCTAATGAAGAAGTCTTGAGCATTGAAGCTGATGCCATTGAAGATATAGAAAACCAATGTCTTCATTGCTCCTTCAAGCTTCACTGTATGAGAATGTCCTTTGACAGGCCATAGAGTTCGCCTGATGATATGGTAAATAGTGCGGGGCAGATACTCTAGGTCTTCAACAAAGAACTCCTTGGGATAGTCAGCGTCATGGGGCAGTGGCTTCATCATGCTCAGCATTTGGCTCATGTTAGGCTCTGGCTTCTGGAAGATGCTCTCGAAAGCATTCTGGTGTAGCTGACAACCTGGTTCATAATGTTCGCCAGGAGTGGGCAGGGCAGTAAGCTCAATGATGTCTTGGGCTTTAGCTTCATGGTATACATCGCCTGTCATCCACTCAAGGATCCAAGTCTTCGGATCCCTGTTGTAGCCGCGAATGTGGAGGGTGGCATAAAATTGTAGCAGAAGCTCTTCATTCCAATGTTCTTTGGCAGTCACAAACTGTAGAAGGCCAGCATCTCTAAAGCAGTCAAGGGCTTCTTCTAGGCAAGGCAGGCCAGCCACGGCTTCGCAGTCTAGACGCATATGAGGGAAAATGCGCCCCTGATTGTATAAGATGCAGGAATAGTAACTGCGTTGCTGATAACTCCAGAATCGATCTGATGAGATTCTTGGCCTTGTGTAGGGGTTCTTGACCCTGTCTAAGAATGTGTTGTGTGCCTTGAAGCCATTCAGATTAAACGATCCTGGTGAAGTTGCAGTACCTGGAAACCTTGGCAGCATTGGCTTTGGCTTCTGGACCTGAGGCCTGTGCTCCAGATGATAGTCGAATTGTGGTCCGGGAGCAGGAGGAGGTACCAGAATGGGCCAACGAACCATGACAGGTTGGCCGCGGTCAAAAGCCAGCTCAATGGTATGAGGCCTTGGAGGAGGCACAGGAGCATTGGCATTGACGTGGGCTTCGAGCTGCACAATGGCTTCGGGGTTCACGTGCACTTCTGGCGTCACATTAGCTTCAGGCGCCACATTTGCTTCAACCATGAAAACGTCATTGGCTTCAGTATTGGTGTTTGTGGCCGCCTCTGTATTTTCAACCTCCGCTAGAGTAGCTGGAGGGTCAGACACGTTCTCCTCGAGAACAACTTCTTGGTTGGACGGGGGCATAGCAACACGTTCTTCTTGTTCATCGGCTGATGCAGTCGGAATGTCTTCAGCAGCTTTGGCTTCAGACTCTAAGATGTTCGCAGTTGGAGTGGCTTCAGGAAACACTTGGCGCGATACTGAGTGGTGGTGCTCTTCTCCTTCTGGAACACTCAAAGGAGTGACTTGTGGCCTTGGACCTTTGCGAAGCCTGCGAAACGCTGGCGACGCCTTTGGAGAGGGAGTTGGCTGGGCCACAAAGTCATCACCTTGAAGCACTGGAGTGGTGGCTTGAGGTGGGGGAGTACTTGGTGATTCTTGATGGGGGTAGTCTTGAGGGTGATCAGCCCATGAATCATCCTGAGCAATTGGCGTCAAAGGACGACCAATGTTGATGAGTTCGTTGTTCGTCGGAACAGGCGATGATACCATGTTGTGCTCGATCTGAGGAAGGATTTCATCATCTTCAACATTGTCTTGGGGACCAAGGTCTTCAGCTACGGTGGGGTCAACAGCTGGATCTTCTTCAGCTTCAGGAGCCTCTATGGTAGCAGGCTCATGAACTATCAACTTGCTCTCACGGTGTTCAAACGTAGGATGAGCCACTGAGATTGGCTCGACGACAAGGGGCTCTATGGGAGCAGCCCGATCTTTCTTCTTGGTTTTTCTCTTCTTGGTTTGTGGAGCCTCATCAGTGGTGTTCCTGGTTTTGCTCTTTCTGTCTTCGGCTTCGGCTTCCCTTGTTTTCTTGAGCTTCGAAGCCACTATGGGGACTGAGGGAGTCTTGGATTAGAGGGTATCCAGACAGCCGGACTATATCCTTTGGCCGGACTGTTGGACTATGAAGATACAAGATTGATGACTTCGTCTCGTGTCCGGATAGGACTCTACTTGGCGTGGAAAGCAAGCTAGGCAATACGGATATGTATATCTCCTCCTTTGTAACCGACCTTGTGTAACCCTAGCCCCCTCCGGTGTCTATATAAACCGGAGGGTTTTAGTCCGTAGGACAACAGACAATCATACCATAGGCTAGCTTCTAGGGTTTAGCCTCTCCGATCTTGTGGTAGATCAACTCTTGTAATACTCATATCATCAAGAATAAATCAAGCAGGACGCAGGGTTTTTCCTCCATCAAGAGGGCCCGAACCTAGGTAAAACATTGTGTCCCCTGCCTCCTGTTACCATCCGCCTTAGACACACAGTTTGGGACCCCCTACCTAAGATCCGCCGGTTTTGACACCGACATTGGTGCTTTCATTGAGAGTTCCTCTGTGACGTCGCCGTAAGGAAGGATGACTCATCTCGTTGTTAAAAGCAATATTACCGCCAGGGGAGCTCTGGTTGTCGGCCAAACTCTCCGGCTAGGCAGTTTCGTCATGACTGTCTGTTCGGCCACTGCACCGACGATGACTTCTCGGGTCATTAAAAACAGCCTCCACATCGGCTCGGAATTCGCTGAGCAGATGGATCCAATGGAGCTCTCTTCCCTAAACGAACTCTTGGATCGCATCGCTGCCTTGGGAGTCGCTACGGACTATGATCGGATTGGACTTAAACCCGATCAAAGGGAGATTAACTCTCCATCGGTCACCCATCATGTTGCGGTGGTGGAGGAACAATGCGGCAACTCTTCCTCTATTTTGAGGACTAACTACGTCCAGATTCCTGAGCTCTCCGAGCCGGATACCCGCTTACAGGAGGACATCACCCAATCCCTGAACCTAGATTCAGGCAGCGCGCCAGACTTATCGGGAAACACTTCGGAACCCGAACTTCCAAGATTGGAAACTCCTCGGCCCCTGGGTCTCAGATCGGGTAGGGGTTCGGACTCAAATCCACCCACCCACCCAGACATAAATGATCATTCCCACATCAGGCAAGAGCCCCATGAAATAGTACATCATTATTGGGCCAGATTCCTCCTTGTGATGAACAAGGTTAAGGACTGTCGCAAGGAATATGTAGTCTCACTTTTCTGCAATAATTGCACGGACAAGGGAATCCATAACGCCTTAAGTCGCCGTGACATATCACGCTTCGCTGACCTGGCGTCCATAGTACGAAAGTACTGTGCGATGGAAAGCGCCTGGAAAACCGAAACGAAATTTTGGGATAATTCGGCCCCGAATATACACCCAGTCCGAAGTAAAAGGATGCACTATCATAAGACACCCGAGCTAGTTGCAAAGAAACAAAAACCCTCTACGGGGCATGGAACCGTACTGGAGGGATGGCTTAACGGACCCTGCAAAATTCATAGTACAGCGGATACTATACCAACGCACAGCCTTAGAGCATGTTGGATACTCCAGCAAGTGGGCAAAAGTGGTGAGGATCTTCTTATCCCAAATGCCACAGAGCACCATCCCGTGGATAACAATATGGTGTTAACAGTCTTTGAGACCTTCGTGTCAAATAATAGGCGCAAGCGAACACTCCGCAGCAGTGGATAGGTCTGAAAATCACACTAGATGTGGTATTCGGTACGCCAGAGAAGTATAGGTCTGAAGAAATTACATTTCAAGTGGCCCCGTTCAGCAGTGGATACCACGCCCTTTTAGGGCGTGAGGCGTTCACGATCTTCCAAGCCGTACCTCATTATGGGTACATGAAGCTCAAAATACCCGGGCCCAACGGAATCATCACCCTCGCCAGTCATCCGGACACAGCACTCCGCGCCGAAAACAAAACAGCCGCACTGGCCCTCGAGGCATTATCCGAAGCCCTCTCGGCTACGGAATTAACCACACTACGCTCCACACTAGACAGGGATTAACCACACCTCTTTTAAACCAGCGGATGAAATAGTCAAATTCCAAGTCCACCCAACGGACCCTACAAAAACAGCCTCCATCGGGGCACATTTAAACCTCGTCGTGGACGCCGCACTACGAGAGTTCCTGCGCGAGAATTGGGACATATTCGCCTGGCATCCCTCAGACATGACAGGAATCCCACGCAGGCTGGCCGAGCATAGCCTCAATATCCTAAAGGGATTCAAGCCGGTCAAGCAAGCTCTTCGGCGTTTCTCCGAACCTAAGAGACAAGCCATGGGAGAGAACTAGCCAAGTTATTGGAGGCCAGATTCATCAGAGAAATAAAACACCCAGACTGGCTAGCAAACCTGGTGATGGTACCAAAGAAGGATAAATCCTGGCGCCTTTGTGTCGATTTCAAGGACCTCAATAAAGCTTTCCCAAAGGATCCCTTCCCCCTCCCCCGCATCGATCAAATTATCGATGCCACCGCAGGACACGAGTGATTGTGTTTCCTCGACGCATACTCTGGTTACCACCAAATCAAGATGGCAGAGTCCGACCAAGCCGCAACGGCATTCATCACACCATGCGGTCCCTTCTGTTTCAACGCAATGCCTTCTGGGCTCAAAAATGCCGGCGCAACATATCAGCGCATGATTCAGACATGTGTGGAGAAACAAATCGGCAAAACAGTAGAGGCATACGTAGATGATGTGGTCATCAAAACCAAACACGTCGACTCTTTGATTAATTACTTGAGGCTCACATTCGACAACCTCAGAACATACGACATCAAGCTCAATCCGGAAAAATTGCGTTTTCCGCGTACCAGCCGGAAAGCTCCTGGGTTTCATCGTCTCCAGTAGAGGTATTGAAGCTAATCCGGCCAAAATCCGAGCTTTGCCACAGTTGGCTACCCCAACAGACCTCAAGCAAATCCAGAAGTTAACTAGATGCATGGCGGCTCTAAGCCGCTTTATCTCCCGCTTAGGAGAAAAGGCTTTACCCCTTTATCGCCTCCTTCGGCGCATCGAACACTTCGAGTGGACGGACGCTGCCACAGCCGGATTGGAAGAAATAAAGGCCATTTTGGCAACCAACCCAATCCTGGCCGCGCCAAACATCGGCGAACCAATGCTGTTGTACATTGCGGCAACTCATCAAGTTGTAAGCGAAGTGCTCGTCGTCGAACGAGAAGCTAACGAACATAAATTACCTCTTTAAAAGACGGTATACTACGTATCCACTGTCCTCACTCCATGCAAATCACGGTACCCACATTATCAAAAGATAGCCTGTGCGGTATTCATGGCATCCCGGAAGCTGCGACACTACTTTCAAGAGTGTTCGATTACAGTAGCCTGGGAAGTGACACTTAATGATATTATAAACAACCGCGACGCTACGGGCCGGATTGCTAAATGGGCCATTGAGCTCCTCCCGTTCGACATAACATACAAACCTCGACGAGCCATTAAGTCGCAAGTATTGGCCGACTTTGTCGCCGAATGGATGGAGGCCGAACTCCCTAAAGAGTACGGCGCATACTCCAATTGGATAATGCACTTTGACGTTTCTAAAATGCTGGCTGGTCAGGGGCTGGCGTCGTCCTGACGTCCCCAACTAGAGATACCGTTCAGTATGTACTGCAAATATTGTATACAGACTCCAACAATGCAGCCGAATACGAAGCTCTGTTGCATGGTCTTCGGATGGCAGTCTCCATGGGCATTCAATGCCTGGAGGTGCATGGGGATTCAAACCTCGCAATATCCCAAATAAATGGAGACTTTGACGCCAAGGATCCGAAAATGGCAGCCTATCGAAACGCCGTCCTAAAAATGTCAGCTCGGTTCGAGGGGCTCGAATTTCACCATGTGGCTCGGGAAAACAATCAGGTGGCGGATATCCTCTCCCGCATCGGTGCAAAACGCGATGCGGTCCCCCCCCCCCAACATATTTCTGGAGAGGCTGTTCAAGCCATCCATAGTATGGGAAGGGGACACCGGTAACAATAGTCCGGACCCGGCCAAAACGCCCGATACCGAACACTCTGACACAATCGGAGGCTCCGCCACCGAAATAACACCTTCAGCCCACGTAATAATGGCCATCATAGTACCGTGGACAGAACCATTCCTAGCCTACCTAACTAGGTAGGAACTTCCGGAGGACCAAAATGAGGCACGCTGCATAGTGCGGCGATCTAAGGCCTATAGGGTCCATGAAGGAGAATTGTATAAAAAAGCACTACCGGTGTCCTTCAAAGGTGCATCTCCGAGGAGGAATGGCGGAACCTTTTGGCAGAAATCCACGCCGGACTCAGTGTTCACCACGCCGCAGCCCGGGCTCTTGTGAGCAAGGCCTTCCGAATAGGATTCTATTGGCCAACGGCCCGGGCAGATGCACAGGACTTGGTCCAATGTTGCGCCGGTTACCAGCTCTTTGCAAATCAAAGCCACATGCCACCCACCGCCCTCCAAACAATCCCCATTACGTGGCCCTTCGCGGTCTGGGGGCTTGACATGGTTGGACCCCTTAAAGGGGTAACCCACAAGAAAAAATACTTACTGTTCATGGTGGATAAATTCACCAAATGGATAGAGGCCAAACCTGTTAAAACAGCCGAATCCGGACCAGTGATAGACTTCATATCTGGGGTCGTACACCGTTATGGCGTCCCTCACAGCATAATCACTGACAACGGCACGAACTTCACTGCCGATGACGTAAAACTCTGGTGCAGCAAAATGGGCATCAAGCTCGATTATGCTTCAGTCTATCACCCATAAACCAACGGCCAAGTTAAGTGA
The DNA here is from genome assembly GCF_003073215.2 of Triticum urartu. NCBI lineage: Eukaryota > Viridiplantae > Streptophyta > Magnoliopsida > Poales > Poaceae > Triticum > Triticum urartu. Next base: position 621,985,892 of record NC_053028.1, read on the forward strand.
GCAAACGGTCTTATAATGAGTGGCATTAAACCCAGATTAGTGTGTTCCTTAATGGAGTCTAACACGCACTGGGTGGAGGAGCTCGACTCCGTACTCTGGGGGCAGCGGACCACGCCGAATCGTAGTACCGGATATACACCCTTCTTTATGGTGTACGGCGCAGAGGCAGTCTTGCCCTATGACATAATTCATGACTCACCTCGGGTGCGCATGTATGAAGAAAGAGAAGCCGAGCTCGATCGGCAGGACAGTCTGGACACCCTGGAGGAGGAGCGTGACGTAGCAAAAGCCCGTTCCGCATTTTATCAGCAACAGGCTCGCAGATACCAAAGCAGAGAAGTACGGGCCAAAACTTATAATGTTGCCCAACTAGTTCTACGCCTGCCGGATAAGAAAAAGAACAAGCTCGAGCCCAAATGGGAAGGTCCCTTCATTATTGACCAAGTTCTGACCGGTGGAGCGTACTGACTGCGGGATGCATCGACTAATCGACTCGAGCCGAACCCATGGAACGCGGCCAGGCTCCAAAGATTCTACGCCTAGCGCCGGACTCTATGTTCGTCCCCTTCCTCTGTCCATTTTTTGCATATACATTATATGTCTTGTTTTTCTTTCTTTCTTTTATTCTTTCTCTAGGCCTTCAAGGGCCAACTTGTGCCTCGCTTGCACATTATAGATGCGCTAGCCGCGCTCATCATACCTGGGGGCTTCCTTCACAGAAGCTTAATTATTTATCTGGGCCTCATGCCCCGCACATGTGTTATACTTCCGCATGTACCTTTTTTCGCCATGATATGCATCGATATGACTTAAGTTTTGGCCAAGATGGGTTGCCTAGCTCTTGTATTTATGCCCTACGTTCTCATTAATTCGGCTAGGGCATAAGGGGAGCACCTCTGCGATTGTTACTGCCGAGTTAGCCGGATGTGTACCTCAGACTGGGTGAAGACGAAAGCTAGCGTTCTTAAGGGAATATTCAGTCGGTGAACAAAAGATGATTTTTTATTTTCCATATCTGCCCCCAGATGTTTTTTCCTGCGTTTCTTATCGCAGTCCAGAGATGCACTTTAGGGCATGCATACCTAGGGAAAGGAACCCTTAACGGAACTATTCTCCCTGGAAGATGTTTCTTACTACCCATGTAATATAACATATCTAGTTGGGCACTTGTCCGTTCAAGCACTAATGACCCCTACGCCTAGTATCCATGCATACCCCGGTTCTTATATAACTAAGCGGGTATTCGGATACACTCCGGACTATCGGGTCCCGAGGTTGAAGCGAAAAGGTCCGCCAAGACAAATGATCTACAATTCGGGTAGAAGGCATTATACATGTCACTTTAATTACATAGTCATGCAGACTGACTAAATTCATCTTCTATACCATCCAACAGGCGGTCTAGCCTACAATCCCGTTGGGAATACTTTGCGGTTAATTCTACTTGCCCATAAACCAACGGAGATTTCTTTTCCGTCGGGCCCCACAGGTCCGACCTCGGCCATGTGATTTGGGTCAGCCTTGGTATACCCGCGTCTTCACCATGGCCCAAGCTTCTCTGGCACATTGTTGGCAGGCCGATATCTTCCATAATCGGAAGCGCTGTCGAGCTCCCTTGAGCTTCTCCGTAAGCTCTGCAACGCCTTCTAGCAGGGCAACACCTCGCATCACCTGCCGAACTTGTTCGTGCAGATGTGAGAGCTCGGATAGAAGATCACCCGCAGACCCGGGCATTTCCTCCGCGGGACGACCCGTCAGCATACATACAGACATAACGCTGTTAGTCGGCTTATTCACCGAACTCCTTTAAAAGGAATCATTCAAGCACTTACTGAAAATGCCGCGCCGAAGCCGCTTATTCTCCTTCTCGGAGTCTGCAAGCTGGGCTCGAACGTCTTTTCGTTCCACGCTCAGCTTGATATTGGTGTCTTGGAGATTTTTTTTCTCCCGCCTAACCTCAGTCAGCACGCGTTTGCCAGCCTCTAGCTGTCGCACGACATGCTGGTCCTCCGGATTTTCTCCGGATTCATCTGCAACATCTATTGTTAGATCTGCAGCCACACCGCACACTATATGGTAACCATCATTCTTTAAAGTAAATGTTACCAGCGGGTGACTTTTTCGGTTCCTGCAATGCTGCAACAGCGGCTCGCAGTTGGGTCTTGCATTCCTCTAGCTCCTGTGACAGCCTAGTATTCTTCTCTATAAGAACCTGCACAATAAAGATGATCCTTAAATCAGTTCTGCTAACTGTTTCAAGTCTCAGGGGCTACTGATACATATAAACCGTCAGATTTACTTACCCGTACAACCTTTACATATTGATCCATGGCTCTGGCTAGACCATCTTGAGCAGCTCGGAGGTACGCCTCTCCAGAATTGAAGGCATCAAATGCCTCTGGGGAGAAACAAGCGTCACGGAGTACGGTCCAGCGGCGCCTATGATTCATGGCGCTTTCCACTTCTGAGTTTGTAGCAGATAATCTATCTGCATCCTATGTCGGGGGATTATCCGGCGCCCGCCCCATATCGGCTTCCGCCTCTATGTTCGGTCCTGGCGCCCGACTGGTGGAAGCGTGATTAGTAACATCGCCGGACATATTTCGGCGAGCATTTTTTCTGTTAAAGAAACACGGGCGTCATTACATTTCGAGAAAGACGACAACCACGGAGCGGGGTTTTTGTCATACCTTTGCGCCCACATCTCCGTCCTGACTGCCTTCCTTTTTGGCCTACCCAGCCTTGGTGCCTCTTGTTGGCGAGTTGCTGCGGGTTTGGCAGGGCGTCCCAAATGCCTTCCCTGTAAAAATGCCATATGTATATGGTGGGTGAAGTGTCTAAAAGGGGATCCTAGCTTTTGGAGTTGGGATTTTTGGTTTTTCTTACGTGCGATGCAGCGAGCAGTCCGGGATAGTCGGCCGTAATGGCCACCATGGCATCATCGCAGCTTAACTGATAGAACTACCGGTCTATCAGCTCCACGAATATAACCGGATCTTCTTCAAGTCCGGAGTCGAGGGCCCGGTTAGGGTCCTCTCATTGTGGAGAGGGGCTGCTCACCTCCTTTATGGCTTTTCGCATTTCCTCGTACGGGCTCTCTGCTACTAGAGGTGGTATTCGGTTCTCCCGATAACTTCCCAAGCAAAACGTTAACTTTTCACATCGCTCCATTCTGAAATGATTATCAAGCACTACTCGGAAGGGCGGCTTTTGCTTGTTTTAACGCAATACCGCATTATGCTTTTCTCAAGCTCAAGATGCCTGGTCCACGTGGCATCATCACAGTTAGCGGAAATACCGAACGTCTTTTACGTACGGAAGAGGACAAGGCGGCTCTAACAGCCGTGAACTAGAGGGCCTCACCAACCAGAAAAAATGGAAGGTCGTCAAGACCACGGACACGGTTAGACGAATCTGGCATTCCATCATATTTACATGAGATTGGTTTTCGAACCCTCATAAAACGATACCAGGGGCTTCCCGCGTGTAATCAGGGCCAGCCCGGCTCAACTTGGTTTCTCTTGAATTTTGATAGTTCATTGATAATAACCAACTCTTCTTTTTTTTGGCACGGCAACTTTCACCTAAGCTCTTTCCTTTTGCAGATGACAATCGTGCTACACCCGTCCAGGACACGGGACAACGGAGACACAGGCGCAGACGTGCAGCAAGGACCCACCCAAAGGTTTCTCTTTAGATCAAGACCCTCCATAAACCTTTTTTACTCTCTCTTGTTGCTCACATCCTTCGGATACTCCACACAACCGAGAAGGATGTCCGCGTTATTGGCATGTGGCCATGCCAGGATTTTGCACGTACCTGGACACATGGGGTTTCTTATTAAGGGCATTGTTTAGCCTGGTATATGTTATAAAGACCGAACACCTTAGGGAGTGTTCGGCGTGGCGAGTTTGGCCCTATATGCATCAGCTCCGAATCATGTCTTTGGTCAAATGTTGGGTTTGCCCAGCTCCCACGTTTTGGTACCTTACGTTCTGTTATATCGGCTAAGGTAGCACTGGGAGAACTACTGCGATTGTGCCCTGGTTCATCTGGATGAGCACCTCAGTAGAGAAAGCCGAAAACTGACTGTCATGATATAGCGAGAGACTGGTCAACCACTCGATGACTCATCGGAATCTTTGGGATTCCTCCTCATTAACGAAGGACCGTTTCTCGATCATGTACGTACGCGCCCCGTATTTGGACGAGCGCGGAAGTACCAGGGGCTATATAGTAGCCCCACTGTCAAACTCCTATGGCTAAGTTAAAGTTCTAAAGCAATATAGTCGGATTGCCTCGTACGCTACGCTATCACCTCCTTAACGGACCAAGACGTTGGATCAAGTGTGGATATGCATCTTTTGCGAACACCCCCGCATTATATGCGTGGGGCGGAAGCCGATGACTGCAAACTTTCAGGTTATACACATATATACATAAACGGCCGCACAGGAGGCACCATAGTACTTTCGGGCAAAATTATAAATACATCCTTGATAATTCAATAAAACATTGTTTTTACAATGGGAATACATGTCACTTGAACATAACATTCTTTGAGCACTGAGCCTCTATCGAACGAGCGCCTTCAAGAACTTCTTCAAAGTAGTGCTCGGCAGGAACTCGGCCTACGGCCGAACCCTGTGTCGCAACAGTGGTGGCCTCCATCTCCGCAACAGGTGATCCACAACGGACCTCATGGCAAGTCCGGACAACCTATGGAGGTCGGCCCACTCGGCCAATCGCTCATTAAATAGCAGCGGACGGACTGGAGCGTGGAACTGTGACCAGAACAGCTTTTCCACTTCGGGACCTTTCTGATCCTTGAAGTACTCGGCCGCATCAGCAGCACTTGCAGCCAAATCCATGTACGCGTCCGCAGAACTCCATAGCCAGCCCAGACGAGCATACTTCGGATCTCCGAACTTAGTCTGCAACAAGAAGGGCTTCCCAGACACAATATCTGCAGCTTGATTCAGCTCCTCCTTCGCCGCTCTAATTTTGGAGAGGGCTTCCTTGGCAGCCACCCGGGCCTTCTCCAGGTCTCTTGCCTTTGCCCGGTTCTCTTCTTCAAGAAGCTGGTAACAGTCAGCGGCATGTTTTAACTCTACAGCCATATTGGCTATTTTTTCCTTGCTCTCGCAATGCGTGGCCTGTTCGGCCCTTAATTCTTCGGCCGCCTTTAAAGCGGCCGCATTGCTACTCCTTGCTTGCTCCTTGGCTCGGGCAAGCTCTGCCTGAAGGGTCTCCACGGTGGCAGCTCCATCTGCAGTCACAGCACACTAAAGACACTAGCATCATGCTACTCTTATTATGTGACGATCACCAGAAAAATCACTCACCCTGTGCCTCGTCAAGACGCTTGTTGACAAGCACGATGTCGGCGTCTGCCGCATCCAGTTGCCGCTTTAGCTCGACAAAACCATCAGTCCAGCTAGCCACCGGAGCTTCAGCCACCTGCACATAAAGGCGGTCTGGTTATTACCTGGGACTATGATCCTCTGTTTTCCGCCGTTTTCAACGACAACCAGAGTCTCAGGGGCTACTATCTGCATAAGGCGTATCTACCATATGCGGTACTATTTAAAACATACATTATTTCACGTACCTCGAAGCCTTTCAGCAGACTCATGAAGGCTTCATGCAAACCGCTTTCAGCGGATGAAATCCTTTCAATTACCGCACCCATTAGTGTACGATGCGCTTTCGAGACGGGCGCTTGCCCCAAAAGATCTTTCAGCACGTTCGACCGCACACTGTACGGACCCTTGTTGTCGCTCTCCTTAGGAGCGGGATACTGGGGATTCCGGGCAGCCAAAGGGTTATCCTCTGGCCCTAGTGGATCTGGAGATACCCTTTGCGATGACACTTCAAGGTCGCTAGCTTCTTGAGACGGGGTGTCCAGGGGAGGCGTTTCGCTCTCCATCATCTCCGGAAGAAGATCCCCCGAAGATGAACTCTGTCGAGAAGGGCTACGATCCGGACTACAATTTATAAGCATCGGTTATTGTCTTCGGAAGTAAGGTAGGATTTTTTTACTGTTTAGTACTTTTCGATTACTTACAACTCAGATAGAGGGCTGATCCCCGCGCGGATATTGTGCGGCAAGAATACCCTCCGAGGCAGGACCCTCTGATGAAGATTTCTTCTCCCGTTTTGAAACCTTAGTTTCCGGATCTTCAGAGGTAGTCCTCTTCCTTCCCCGGGGAGGGAGAATGTCAGGTTCATCCCTTTGATTGTCCTCCCTTGCAGAGGTGCTCATTCCCCCGGCTGGAATAAGTAGCGAGTGAGGCCCGCTTTCGCTCTCTTTATTCCCCCCATCACCTTCCTTTGAGGACATTGGATAAGGCGCTGTCTCGAGCATCTTGTCCAATACCGGATTGTCCAAGCCCTCGGGAAGGGGGGCCAAACACCTGATCATCATCGCCTTTGTTATCCAGTCCTGGTCAAAGAGTGGCTCTTTAGAATGATGCCATGATAAATGAAAGGACGACAGGTTCGGCATGGGATTACTTACTGGGGCAGCAGGGCGGTTGCAGCTCAGGCCCACGTCCTCGGTGGTGTCCGGACACTCTATTTGGGGTCCGAAGAACGATTTGTACATCTCTTCATGCGTCATGCCGAGGAAATGCTGAATAACTCGCGGTCCTTCCGGGTTGAATTCCCACATGCGGAGGGGCTGGTGTTTGCAAGGTTGGGCTCGACGAACCAACATAACTTGCATTACCATAACCAGAATGAAGTCTCCCTCGAAGAGATCTTGGATACGGCTCTGCAGTATTGGCACGTCCTTGGGTGGACCCCAGCTCAGCCCCCTGTTGATCCATGACATCAGTTGTGGTGGGGTCCCGAGCGGAAGGCGGGAGCAGCTACCCACTTGGCACTTCAGGGAGCTGTGATGTAAAACCACTCCCGCTGTCACAATCTGGACACCTCTGGGAAGGAACCCTCTGGCCATGGAGCACCAACGATCTTGCTTATTAAAGCACCCCCGCACGCTGCGTGCTGCCCCTCGATCATCTTCGTCTTCACATCGAAGGTCTTGAGCCACAGGCCGAAGTGAGGGGTAATGTGGAGGAAGGCCTCACATACGACAATAAATGACGAGATGTGAAGAAGGGAATCCGGGGCCAGATCGTGAAAATCCAACCCGTAATAGAACATAAGACCCCTAACAAAGGGATCCAGAGCGAGGCCTAGCCCTCAGAGGAAGTGGGAGACGAACACAACGCTCTCGTTGGGTTCGGGAGTAGGGACGACCTGCCCTCGGGTGGGAAGCCTATGCGGAATTTCGGCGGTCAGATATCTGGCCTCCCTCAACTTCTTGATGTCCTTCTCTGTGATGGAGGAAGGCATCCACCGACCTTGAAGGTTGGATCCAGACATAGTTGAAGGTCTGGAGCACCTGACCTGAGCTTTGGGTGTTAGAACTCAAGGCGGGGGAAGGATTCGATTGAGCACGGGAGGGAAAAAAGAAAAATCCTCGTCCCCTTTATAAATAGGGTGAATATCAGGCATCCTCCCCGTGGCCGTTTGGGACTTACCTAAGATCTAGGAGTCATACCAACAGGCACGGTTGGGTTACCCACGTTTGTATTGATGAGAATCCCGTAATAAGGGGCACACGATCTCTGCTTTGACAAGACGTGTAAAGAAAACCGCCTCACGTTATGTGCGGAGCTGGTTGGGGGAAACGGTTTGAATAATGACTGGGTCATGGCGTGATGTCACGCTGTCAAAATGTGTCAGCAGATTAGATTTGTGGAAATATTATTCTCTCTACAGTGGTATGTGGAACTTATTTTGCAGGGTCGGACACTGTCCTTCTATTCAAACTCTTCTGTGGTGTGTTCGGGGAGGAACCCGCCTTGCAATGCTGAAGACAACACTGCGCGCCGGACTCATCGTCATTGAAGCCTGGTTCAGGGGCTACTGAGGGAGTCCTAGATTAGGGGGTCTCCAGACAGCCGGACTATATCCTTTGGCCGGACTGTTGGACTATGAAGATACAAGATTGAGGACTTCGTCCCGTGTCCGGATGGGAATCTACTTGGCGTGGAAGGCAATCTAGGTAATATGGATATGTATATCTCCTCCTTTGTAACCGACCTTGTGTAACCCTAGCCCCCTCCGGTGTCTCTATAAACTGGAGGGTTTTAGTCCGTAGGACAACAGATAATCATACCATAGGCTAGCTTCTAGGGTTTAGACTCTTCGATCTCGTGGTAGATCAACTCTTGTAATACTCATATCATCAAGAACAATCAAGCTGGATGTAGGGTATTACCTCCATCAAGAGGGCCCGAACCTGGGTAAACATCGTGTCCCCTGCCTCCTATTACCATCCTCCTTAGACACATAGTTCGGGACCCCCTACCCGAGATCCGCCGGTTTTGACACTGACAGGGACCAATGTCTTCAGCTGCGGTGGGTTCAACAGCTGGATCTTCTTCAGCTTCAGGAGCCTCCGTGGTAGCAGGCTCATGAACTATCAACTGGCGCTCATGTTGTTCAGACGCAGGACGAGCCACTGAGATTGGCTCGAAGACAAGGAGCTCTATGGGAGCAGCCCGATCTTTCTTCTTGGTTTTTTCTTCTTGGTTTGTGGAGCCTCATCAGTGGTGTTCTTGGTTTTGCGCTTTCTGGCTTTGGCTTCGGCTGCCCTTGTTTTCTTGAGCTCTAAAGCCACTATGGGGACCTTAGGCTTCACGCCTGTCATACTGGCGGGGAAGACAATGCGAGGTTCTTCCCGCTTGGATGCTTCAGCTGGGGCCAAGTAGGCTTCTTCTTCTTAGCAGCCATCTTCGGGTCGATGCCAGGACGCCCAAGTGCCTTGTGCTTCTCAACTACATTGTAGGCTTGAACACATTTGGCAACCAGTTGTTTCATGCGCTCTCGGGAACCTTTAGCTTCGTCATGTTTCTTGTGCAACGTCTCCTTGAGCTCATGCATCATTTGCTTGAAGATTTGGACGTCTGTCACACTGAGCTGGGCCATGTGCTTCTTGAACTGAACCATTTCATAGTCAATCTTGTGCTTCAGTTCAACAATTCTCTGAGCTAGAGCCAGCTCAGGAGCAATGGCTCCATGGAAGGAGACAGTGAGGCCAATACGGAGTTGAAGATCATCAAAACTGAGGTTTGGCCTGTCAACCCACTCGTCAATGAACTTGTTCAGGATGTTCACATCAAAGAGGGGAAGATCATTGAAGATTTCCGCCTCTTGCTTGCTCTTCATTAGCAGCTCAAGAGCATCATCGCCAAGATCATCATCACTTGACAAATCAATGGCTTCGTTCTCATTCCTCAGAACGGCAGCTGGGGTCAATGCTTGACCAGTAGTTTGCATGGGCTTCTTCCTCTTCTCAGACTTGGATATGCGAGAGAGATCTTCAGAATGCACACTTGGTGCAGGAGGAGTAGTGGCCATAGGCTTCGCTCGCAAAACACTTGGTGCAGTGGATGGCTTCGAAGCCTTGGGTTTCTTCTGCTTCGTAGGCTTCGGTGGTGCAGGCGCTTCGTCAGAGTCAGCGTCATCTGCAGAGTGATCCAAAGCTGCCCCTTGAACCATAATGTGAGTGATGAGACCTTCAAGGTTGTATAAGGGCCCAACAATATTAGGTTCAGCATCGCGTGTGCCGTCGGCACGAGGAGCAGAGGGACCAGGGTTGAAGTCTAATCCCCACGACTTCTTGTTCTCTTTGGCCGAGTTCTTGGCAAACTGGTAGTTGTGCTTGAAGAGATTGTCTTCACGACACCATAACAGAGAGGATGGGTCGGCATCAGCAGGCTGAAGTCCACGGACCATGCAGGGGTAGAAGCCTTGAGCAATGGCTTCGGGCTTGGACTTGGGCTGAAGCCCTTTGTATATAATATCTCCCCAAGGCCCCTTGATGGCATTCTTTTCAGCATATTCATCAGTGAAAAATTTGTACTTGAACCACTCCTCTGCCCAATATCTTCGAATCCACTGGATTCGGTTCTTGCGTTCTCCATAGGTCTCTTCTGGATCTGACTTATATAGCTCATAGAGATCTGGCGGCAGGTCCTTAGCTGTGTTCCCACGACACTGTCTCTCGCCCTTCCTGACTGATTTCTCTGTTGCCATGAAGTTCAGACTAAATGGCTTCAAAACTTGCAAAGGCTTCTGTCTGCTGGTCAGATAGGAACTGGCTTCGGGGGAATTGATGTGACGTTGTAAGAACTCTGCAAATGAATGCAGACTATGAGAACCAATGGATTCTCCCGCGGACATGTACCTGTGACAACATTTAGAGATTCGAGGGAAGGGGAAGAGGTCATATGCATTCTCAGAAGATTTTGAAGATAAATCAGTTTAGAAGACATTGACCTCATAGTGCGAAGACATTCACTCATATGATGAGAGTTGGTTCCAGATTTGTGCGAAATCAAGAATAAGTACAAGTGAGGAATCTAACTACTTTGTGAAGCATAAGTGAATATACTAGGCATGTTATGAGATGCAGAACTGGATAGATCCAAATTTGTAGGGACAGAAACCACTTGTGGTTGAAAATGAAGAGACTTGCCAGATGAGCTCTTCTTGTGTGATGAGACTTTGAGGAAGACTTGGAAGAAGACTTTGAGTATTTCTTCATCTTCTTGTCATCAGAATCATATTCATTGCTCTTCTTCTTGTTGTTGTTCTCATTGTACCACTACAGACACTCGGAGATGTAGTGACCAGGTTTCTTGCACTTGTGGCATGTTCTCTTCTTGTAGTCATGAATAGAAGCTTCATCATTCCTTGAGTTGGATCGTGAAGACTTTTTGAAGCCTTTCTTCCTAGTTAACTTCTGGAACTTCTTCACAAGCATAGCAAGCTCCTTTCCTATATCTTCAGGATCATCAGAACTGCAGTCAGATTCTTCTTCAGATGAGGAAACAGCTTTTGCCTTCAAAGCGCGAGTTCGGCCATAGTTGGGACCGTAGATATCTCTTTTCTCAGAAAGCTGAAACTCATGTGTGTTGAGCCATTCAAGTATGTCAGACGGATCGAGTGTCTTGAAGTCAGGGCGTTCTTGAATCATCAGGGCTAGGGTGTCAAACGAGCTGTCAAGTGATCTCAGGAGCGTCTTGACGATTTCATGCTTGGTGATCTCAGTAGCGCCGAGACCTTGAAGCTCATTTGTGATGTCAGTGAGGCGATCAAACGTGAGCTAAACATTCTCATTGTCGTTTCTCTTGAAGTGGTTGAAGAGGTTGCAAAGGACACTGATCCTTTGATCTCTCTGGGTTGAGACGCCTTTGTTGACCTTGGAGAGCCGGTCCTAGACTAGCTTCGATGTTTCCAGAGACTCACACGACCATACTGTCCTTTGGTCAGATGACCACAGATGATGTTCTTAGCAGTAGAATCTAGTTGAACGAACTTCTTGACATCAGCAGGGTGACACCTTCACCAGTCTTGGGAACGCCATTCTTGACGACATACCAGAGGTCGACATCAATGGCTTCAAGATGCATGCGCATCTTATTCTTCTACTAGGGATATTCAGTTGCATCGAATACGGGGCACGCAGCAGAGACTTTGATTATCCCTGCAGTCGGCATAGCTAAAACTCCAGGTGGTTAAACCGAATCACATCGAACAAGGGAGTACCTTGCTTTGATACCAATTGAAAGTGCTAGTGATCGACTAGAGGGGGTGAATAGGCGATTTTTATGAAAGTCTTCAAAACATGGAAGTTTCGAAGACAAACGATAGAAATGATCCTATTAACATGCGGTGGAAGGTAGACTACACTAAGCAAGCCATAGTCAAGTATACAATGAAGTGAAAGCATGAAGAATAAGAGCAACTAGGCAGTATGGATCAGGATGGAAGATAGTATGAAGCCAATCAGAACAAACAGTCACACAGTGAAGACAAACAAATAATGCAAGAAGGCAATGACTTCCCAAGGAACAATTATAGATAAAGAGAAGGAAAGGGTAGAACCAGTTGCTTGGTGAAGACAAGGATTTGTTGGACCAGTTCCAGTTGCTGTGACAACTGTACGTCTGCTTAGGGAGGCTGAGAATTAACTTAGAAGACCGTGTCTTCACCTTATTCCCCTTGAGATAAGGACACACAGTCCTCACCCAATCACTCAGGTAAGTCTTCACGGTAGACTTCCAGACCTTCACAGACTTTGTTCACCGTCGATCCACAATAACTCTTGGATGCTCAGAACGCGACGCCTAATCGGCTAGAGGATTCACAGTCCTCAAGTGTAACAAGTATTTAGATCACACAGACAGGAAGACTTCATTAATGCCTAACACTCCTTGGCTCTGGGTGTTTAGGGCTTTGTCCTCGCAAGGATTTCTCTCTCAAAGGCTTCGGAGGTGGGTTTCTCTCAAACGACAAAAGTCGTGCACTAACTCTGAGCAGCCACCAATTTATGGTGTAGGGGTGGGCTATTTCTAGACACTAGGCAACTCGATCTGATTTGTCCGAAATGACCATGGGTCACTAAGGAACTGACACGTGTTCCAATGGTCAGTTTTCAAACACACGCGGCAGCTTGACTTGGGCTACAAGTAAAGCTGACTTATCCAGCTCTGGATAAGATTTTCTCTCATTGTCTTCGCTCGAAGACTTAGGATTTGGTTGAGCATCACTTTAGTCATTCAGACTATGTTCACTAGGACCCCACTTAACAGTACGGTGTTTCGTATGACTCAACAAAGAAGAAGATGAAACTACGAAAGAACTATGTCTTCGCGCTCCAAAGCCTTCATGCGATGTCTTCTCATGTCATAGTCTTCAGTGTGAATATCTTCACATACCACCATTGTCTTCAATGTCTTCACACATTTTTAGGGGTCATCTTCGGTAGGTAAACCGAATCAATGAGGGTCTACTACCTTTGTTATCCTGCAATTCTCACAAACACATTAGTCCCTCAACCAGGTTTGTCGTTAATACTCCAAAACCAACTAGGGGTGGCACTAGATGCACTTACAATCTCCCCTTTTTGGTGATTGCTGACAAACTGATTGAAGTTTTCAACGAGGATAAACGTACGTGAAATTGTAAAGTATTGAGGTATTGTCTTCGTAAGTAGCAAAAGGGCTCCCCCTGAAGATGTGCATATAAGTATTTTGCTTTTGAATGCAAATGCACATGGCAGGTTGTACTTGCGGAGATCCTCTTCTACTTATGAAGACAATTCATCATGCATGAAGAGATATAACAAAGATAATGACATGCATAATGAAAAATGGATGTATGCAAAATGACTTCGTGCGGAATTTATCGTCGCACATGCAGAATTTATCATCGCATCACATAGTTGACAGAAAAGGTAGTAGACGACCATAAATTTGAAGTGTTACAACTCAAAAGAACCAAATGTATCAAAAGCGGGAGTTGTAACCACTTGTCGAATGTAGCAAAAGTATAGCAGCCACCCTTATGGACCCGCTTGAAGACTATCAACTCATATGCTTCTCCCCCTTTTGTCAGTAATGACCAAAAAGGTTTGAAGACATAGAGCTTGCTACTCGTTCCCATGAGGAGTAGGCGAAGCAGCAGGGTCGGCGTTGAGGTTTGGTGGTGCAGAAGAACTTGGTGCAGTGTTGATACGCGCCGAAGTTGAAGGTAGTGAAGTAGCATCATCTTGGTAATCAATGAGTGAAGCTTGATGAGGCGCATTACCCATGGAGCATAGAACTTCAGACCAAAGATATCATAGCCAGATGCAGCCAAATGTCTAATGAAGAAGTCTTGAGCATTGAAGCCGATGCCATTGAAGATATAGAAAACCAATGTCTTCATTGCTCCTTCAAGCTTCACTGTATGAGAATTTCCTTTGACAGGCCATAGAGTTCGCCTGATGATATGGTAAATAGTGCGGGGCAGATACTCTAGGTCTTCAACAAAGAACTCCTTGGGATAGTCAGCGTCATGGGGCAGTGGCTTCATCATGCTCAACATTTGGCTCATGTTAGGCTCTGGCTTCTGGAAGATGCTCTCCAAAGCATTCTGGTGTAGCTGACAACCTGGTTCATAATGTTCGCCAGGAGTGGGCAGGGCAGTAAGCTCAATGATGTCTTGGGCATTAGCTTCATGGTATACATCGCCTGTCATCCACTCAAGGATCCAAGTCTTCGGATCCCTGTTGTAGCCGCGAATGTGGAGGGTGGCATAAAATTGTAGCAGAAGCTCTTCATTCCAATGTTCTTTGGCAGTCACAACCTGTAGAAGGCCAGCATCTCTAAAGCAGTCAAGGGCTTCTTCTAGGCAAGGCAGGCCAGCCATGGCTACGCAGTCTAGACGCATATGAGGGAAAATGCGCCCCTGATTGTTTAAGATGCAGGAATAGTAATTGCATTGTTGATAACTCCAGAATCGATCTGATGAGATTCTTGGCCTTGTGTAGGGGTTCTTGACCCTGTCTAAGAATGTGTTGTGTTCCTTGAAGCCATTCAGATTAAACGATCCTGGTGAAGTTGCAGTACCTGGAAACCTTGGTAGCATTGGCTTTGGCTTCTGGACCTGAGGCCTGTGCTCCACATGATAGTCGAATCGTGGTCCGGGAGCAGGAGGAGGTACCAGAATGGGCCAACAAACCATGTCAGGATGGCCTCGGTCAAAAGCCAGCTCAATGGTATGAGGCCTTGGAGGAGGCATATGAGCATTGGCATTGACGTGGGCTTCGAGCTGCACAATGGCTTCGGGGTTCACGTGCACTTCTGGCGTCACATTAGCTTCAGGCGCCACATTTGCTTCGACCATGAAAACGTCATTGGCTTCAGTATTGGTGTTTGTGGCCGCCTCTGTATTTTCAACCTCCACTTGAGTAGCTGGAGGGTCCGACACGTTCTCCTCGAGAACAACTTCTTGGTTGGACGAGGGCATAGCAACACGTTCTTCTTGTTCATCGGCTGATGCAGTCGGAATGTCTTCAGCAGCTTTGGCTTCAGACTCTAAGATGTTCGCAGTTGGAGTGGCTTCAGGAAACACTTGGCGTGATACTGAGTGGTGGTGCTCTTCTCCTTCTGGAACACTCAAAGGAGTGACTTGTGGCCTTGGACCTTTGCGAAGCCTGCGAAACGCTGGCGACGCCTTTGGAGAGGGAGTTGGCTGGGCCACAAAGTCATCATCTTGAAGCACTTGAGTGGTGGCTTGAGGTGGGGGAGTACTTGGTGATTCTTGATGGGGGTAGTCTTGAGGGTGATCAGCCCATGAATCATCCTGAGCAATTGGCGTCAAAGGACGACCAATGCTGATGAGTTCGTTGTTCGTCAGAACAGGTGATGATACCATGTTGTGCTCGATCTGAGGAAGGACTTCATCATCTTCAACATTGTCTTGGGGACCAAGGTCTTCAGCTACGGTGGGGTCAACAGCTGGATCTTCTTCAGCTTCAGGAGCCTCTATGGTAGCAGGCTCATGAACTATCAACTTGCGCTCACGGTGTTCAAACGTAGGATGAGCCACTGAGATTGGCTCGACGACAAGGGGCTCTATGGGAGCAGCCCGATCTTTCTTCTTGGTTTTTCTCTTCTTGGTTTGTGGAGCCTCATCAGTGGTGTTCTTGGTTTTGCTCTTTCTGTCTTCGGCTTCGGCTGCCCTTGTTTTCTTGAGCTTCCTAGCCACTATGGGGACTGAGGGAGTCCTGGATTAGAGGGTATCCAGACAACCGGACTATATCCTTTGGCCGGACTGTTGGACTATGAAGATACAAGATTGAAGACTTCGTCTCGTGTCCGGATAGGACTCTACTTGGCGTGGAAAGCAAGCTAGGCAATACGGATATGTATATCTCCTCCTTTGTAACCGACCTTGTGTAACCCTAGCCCCCTCCGGTGTCTATATAAACAGGAGGGTTTTAGTCCGTAGGACAATAGACAATCATACCATAGGCTAGCTTCTAGGGTTTAGCCTCTCCGATCTCGTGGTAGATCAACTCTTGTAATACTCATATCATCAAGAATAAATCAAGCAGGACGCAGGGTTTTTCCTCCATCAAGAGGGCCCGAACCTAGGTAAAACATTGTGTCCCCTGCCTCCTGTTACCATCCTCCTTAGACACATAGTTCGGGACCCCCTACCTGAGATCCGCCGGTTTTGACACCGACATTGGTGCTTTCATTGAGAGTTCCTGTGTGACGTCGCCGTAAGGAAGGATGCCTCATCTCGTTGTTAACAGCAACATTACTACCAGGGGAGCTCTGGTTGTCGGCCAAACTCTCCGGCTAGGCAGTTTTGTCATGATTGTCAGTTCGGCCGCTGCACCGACGATGACTTCTCGGGTCATCAAAAACAGCCTCCACATCGGCTCGGAATTCGCCGAGCAGATGGATCCAATGGAGCTCTTCCCTAAACGAACTCTTGGATCGCATCGCTGCCTTGGGAGTCGCTACGGACTATGATCGGATTGGGCTTAAACCCGATCAAAGGGAGTTTAACTCTCCATCGGTCACCCATCATGTTGCGGTGGTGGAGGAACAATGCGGCAACTCTTCCTCTATTTTGAGGACTAACTATGTCCAGATTCCTTAGCTCTCCGAGCCGGATACGCGCTTATGGGAGGACATCACCCAATCCCTGAACCTAGATTCAGGCAGCGCGCCAGACTTATCGGGCAACACTCCGGAACCCGAACTTCCAAGATTGGAAACTCCTCGGCCCCTGGGTCTCAGATCGGGTAGGGGTTCAGACTCAAATCCACCCACCCACCCAGACATAAACGATCTTTCCCACATCAGGCAAGAGCCCCATGAAACAGTACATCATTATTGGGCCAGATTCTTCCTTGTGATGAACAAGGTTAAGGACTGTCGCAAGGAATATGTAGTCTCACTTTTCTGCAATAATTGCACGGACAAGGGAATCCATAACGCCTTAAGTCGCTGTGACATATCACGCTTCGCTGACTTGGCGTCCATAGTACGAAAGTACTATGCGATGGAAAGCGCCTAGAAAACCGAAATGAAATTTTGGGATAATTCGGCCCCGAATATACACCCAGTCCGAAGTAAAAGGGTGCACTATCATAAGACACCCGGGCTAGTTGCAAAGAAACAAAAACCCTCTACAGGGCATGGAACCGTACTCGAGGGATGGCTTAACGGACCCTGCAAAATTCATAGTACAGCGGATACAATACCAACGCACAGCCTTAGAGCATGTTGGATACTCCGGCAAGTGGGCAAAAGTGGTGAGGATCTTCTTATCCCAAATGCCACAGAGCACCATCCCGTGGATAACAATATGGTGTTAACAGTCTTTGAGACCTTCGCGTCAAATAATAGGCGCAAGCGAACACTCCGCAGCATGGCCGAAATCTTCCACGTAGCAGCAATAAATCCATGGAGTGACACGGCTATTACCTTCAATGCCAGTGACGAACCTAAATTCCGAACAGCCCGAGCACCAGCCGCGCTGGTCCTCAGTCCAATTGTGGACGGCTTTCGACTCACCAAAGTACTCATGGACGGCGGCAGCGGATTAAACCTCATATATGAGGAAACTCTTCAAAAAATGGAAATAGACTGGAACCGCATGGAGCAAAGTAGCACAACCTTCAGGGGAATCATACCCAGTCAGGAGGCACGATGCGCTAGGAAAATCACACTAGATGTGGTATTCGGTACGCCAGAGAAGTATAGGTCTGAAGAAATTACATTTCAAGTGGCCCCGTTCAGCAGTGGATACCATGCCCTTTTAGGGCGTGAGGCGTTCATGATCTTCCAAGCCGTACCTCATTATGGGTACATGAAGCTCAAAATGCCCGGGCCCAACGGAATCATCACCCTCACCAGTCATCCGGACACAGCACTCCGCGTCGAAAACAAAACAGCCGCAATGGCCCTCGAGGCATTATCCGAAGCCCTCTCGGCTGCGAATTAACCACGCTATGCTCCACACTGGACAGGGATGACGTTATACTCGATAAGAGATCCAAGTCCACCTCTTTTAAACCAGCGGATGAAATAGTCAAATTCCAAGTCCGCCCAATGGACCCTACAAAAACAGCCTCCATCGGGGCACAGTTAAACCTCGTCGTGGACGCCGCACTACGAGAGTTCCTGCGCGAGAATTGGGACATATTCGCCTGGCATCCCTCAGACATGCCAGGAATCCCACGCAGGCTGGCCGAGCATAGCCTCAATATCCTAAAGGGATTCAAGCCGGTCAAGCAAGCTCTTCGGCGTTTCTCCAAACCTAAGAGACAGGCCATGGGAGAGAACTAGCCAAGTTATTGGAGGCCAGATTCATCAGAGAAATAAAACACCCGGACTGGCTAGCAAACCTGGTGATGGTACCAAAGAAGGATAAATCCTGGCGCCTTTGTGTTGATTTCAAGGACCTCAATAAAGCTTGCCCAAAGGATCCCTTCCCCCTCCCCCGCATCGATCAAATTATCGATGCTACCGAGGACACGAGTGATTGTGTTTCCCCGACGCATACTCTGGTTACCACCAAATCAAGATGGCGGAGTCCGACCAAGTCGCAACGGCATACATCACACCATGCGGTCCCTTCTGTTTCAACACAATGCCTTCTGGGCTCAAAAACGCCGGCGCAACATATCAGCGCATGATTCAGACATGTCTGGAGAAACAAATCGGCAAAACAGTAGAGGCATACATAGATGATGTGGTCGTCAAAACCAAACACGTCGACTCTTTGATAGATGACTTGAGGCTTACATTCGACAACCTCAGAACAGACGACATCAAGCTCAATCCGGAAAAATTGCGTTTTCCGCGTACCAGCCGGAAAGCTCCTGGGTTTCATCGTCTCAAGTAGAGGTATTGAAGCTAATCCGGCCAAAATCCGAGCTTTGTCACAGTTGGCTACCCCAACAGACCTCAAGCAAATCCAGAAGTTAACTGGATGCATGGTGGCTCTAAGCCGCTTTATCTCCCGCTTAGGAGAAAAGGCTTTACCCCTTTATCGCCTCCTTCGGCGGACCGAACACTTTGAGTGGACGGACGCTGCCACAGCCGGATTGGAAGAAATAAAGGCCATTTTGGCAACCAACCCAATCCTGGCCGCGCCAAACATCGGTGAACCAATGTTGTTGTACATTGCGGCAACTCATCAAGTTGTAAGAGAAGTGCTCGTCGTCGAACGAGAAGCTAACAAACATAAATTACCTCTTCAAAAGCCAGTATACTATGTATCCACTGTCCTCACTCCATGCAAATCACAGTACCCACATTATCAAAAGATAGCCTGTGCGGTATTCATGGCATCCCGGAAGCTGCGACACTACTTTCAAGAGTGTTCGATTACAGTAGCCTGGGAAGTGCCACTTAATGATATTATTAACAACCGTGACGCTATGGGCCGGATTGCTAAATGGGCCATTGAGCTCCTCCCGTTCGACATAAGATACAAACCTCGACGAGCCATTAAGTCGCAAGTATTGGCCGACTTTGTCGCCGAATGGATGGAGGCCGAACTCCCTAAAGAGTACGGCGCATACTCCAATTGGATCATGCACTTTGACGGTTCTAAAATGCTGGCTGGTCTAGGGGTTGGCGTCGTCCTGACATCCCCAGCCAGAGATACCGTTCAGTACATACTGCAAATATTGTATACAGACTCCAACAACGCAGCCGAATACGAAGCTCTATTGCACGGTCTTCGGATGGCACTCTCCATGGGCATTCAACGCCTGGAGGTGCGTGGGGATTCAAACCTCGCAATATCCCAAATAAATGGAGACTTTGACGCCAAGGATCTGAAAATGGCGGCCTATCGAAACACCGTCCTAAAAATGTCATCTCGGTTCGAGGGGCTTGAATTTCACCATGTGGCTCGGGAAAACAATCAGGTGGCGGATATCCTCTCCCGCATCGGCGCAAAACGTGATGCGGTCCCCCCCAACATATTTTTGGAGAGGCTATTCAAGCCATCCATAGTATAGGAAGGGGACACCGGTAACAATAGTCCGGACCCGGCCAAAACACCCGATACCGAACACTCTCTCACAATCAGAGGCTCCGCCACCGAAATAACACCTTCAGCCCACGTAATAATGGCCATCATAGCCCCGTGGACAGAACCATTCCTGGCCTACTAACTAGGTAGGAACTTCCGGAGGACCAAAATGAGGCATGCTGCATAGTGAGGCGATCTAAGGCCTACAGGGTCCATGAGGGAGAATTGTATAAAAAAGCACTACCGGAGTCCTTCAAAGGTGCATCTCCGAAGAGGAATGGCGGAACCTTTTGGCAAAAATCCACGCCGGACTCGGTGTTCACCACGCCGCAGCCCGAGCTCTTTTGAGCAAGGCCTTCCGAACAAGATTCTATTGGCCAACGGCCCGGGAAGATGCACAGGACTTGGTCCAATGTTGCGCCGGTTACCAGCTCTTTGCAAATCAAAGCCACATGCCACCCACCGCCCTCCAAACAATCCCCATTACGTGGCCCTTCGCGGTCTGGGGGCTTGACATGGTTGGACCCCTTAAAGGGGGAACCCACAAGAAAAAATACTTACTGTTCATGGTGGATAAATTCACCAAATGGATAGAGGCGAAACCTGTTAAAACAGCCAAATCCGGACCAGTGATAGACTTCATATCTGGGGTCATACACCGTTATGGCGTCCCCCACAGCATCATCACTGACAACGGCACGAACTTCACTGCCGATGAGGTAAAACTCTGGTGCAGCAAAATGGGCATCAAGCTCGATTATGCTTCAGTCTATCACCCACAAACCAACGGCCAAGTTGAGCGAGCAAACGGTCTTATAATGAGTGGCATTAAACCCAGGTTAGTGTGTTCCTTAATGGAGTCTAACACACACTGGGTAGAGGAGCTCGACTCCGTACTCTGGGGGCTGCGGACCACGCCGAATCATAGTACCGGATATACACCCTTCTTTATGGTGTACGGCGCAGAGGCAGTCTTGCCCTATGACATAATTCATGACTCACCTCGGGTGCGCATGTATGAAGAAAGAGAAGCCGAGCTCGATCAACAGGATAGTCTGGACACCCTGTAGGAGGAGCGCGATGTAGAAAAAGCCCGTTCCGCATTTTATCAGCAACAGGCTAGCAGATACCAAAGGAGAGAAGTACGGGCCAAAACTTATAATGTTGGCGAACTAGTTCTACGCCTGCCGGATAAGAAAAAGAACAAGCTCGAGCCCAAATGGGAAGGTCCCTTCATTATTGACCAAGTTCTGACTGGTGGAGCGTACCTACTGCGGGATGCGTCGACTAATCGACTCGAGCCGAACCCATGGAACGCGGCCAGTCTCCGAAGATTCTACGCCTAGTGTCGGACTCTATGTTCGTCCCCTTCCTCTGTCCATTTTTTGCATATACATTATCTGTCTTGTTTTTCTTTCTTTCTTTTATTCTTTCTCTAGGCCTTCAAGGGCCAACTTGTGCCTCGCTTGCACATTATAGATGCGCTAGCCGCGCTCATCATACCTGGGGGCTTCCTTCACAGAAGCTTAATTATTTATCTGGGCCTCATGCCCCGCACATGTCTTATACTTCCGCATGTACCTTTTTTCGCCATTATATGCATCGATATGACTTAAGTTTTGGCCAAGATGGGTTGCCTGGCTCTTGTATTTATGCCCTATGTTCTCGTTAATTCGGCTAGGTCATAAGGGGAGCACCTCTACGATTGTTACTGCCGAGTTAGCTGGATGTGTACCTCAGACTGGGTGAAGCCGAAAGCTAGCGTTCTTAAGGGAATATTCAGTCGGTGAACAAAAGATGATTTTTTATTTTCCATATCTGCCCCCAGATGTTTTTTCCTGTGTTTCTTATCACAGTCCGGACATGCACTTTAGGGCATGCATACCCAGGGAAAGGAACCCTTGACGGAACTATTCTCCCTGGAAGATGTTTCTTACTACCCATGTAATATAACATAACTAGTTGGGCACTTGTCCGTTCAAGCACTAATGACCCCTACGCCTAGTATCCACGCATACCCCGGTTCTTATATAACTAAGCGGGTATTCGGATACACTCCGGACTATCGGGTCCCGAGGTTGAAGCGAAAAGGTCCGCCAAGACAAATGATCTACAATCCGGGTAGAAGGCATTATACATGTCACTTTAATTACATAGTCATGCAGACTGACTAAATTCATCTTCTATACCATCCAACAGGCGGTCTAGCCTACAATCCCGTTGGGAATACTTTGCGGCTAATTCTACTTGCCCATAAACCAACGGGGATTTCTTTTCTGTCGGGCCCCACAGGTCCGACCTCGGCCATGTGATTTGGGTCAGCCTTGGTATACCGCGTCTTCACCATGGCCCAAGCTTCTCTGGCACCTTGTCGGCAGGCCGATATCTTCCATAATCGGAAGCGCTGCCGAGCTCCCTTGAGCTTCTCCGTAAGCTCTGCAACGCCTTCTGGAAGGGAGCCGGATGGCCACAAGGCCTGAGCAACACCTCGCATCACCTGCCGAACTTGTTCGTGCAGATGTGAGAGCTCGGATAGAAGATCACCCGCAGACCCGGGCATTTCCTCTGCGGGACGACCCGTCAGCATACCTACAGACATAACGCTATTAGTCAGCTTATTCACCGAACACCTTTAGAAGGATTCATTCAAGCACTTACTGAAAATGCCGCGCCGAAGCCGCTTATTCTCCTTCTCGGAGTCTGCAAGCTGGGCTCGAACGTCTTTTAGTTCCACGCTCAGCTTGATATTGGCGTCTTGGAGATTTTTTCTCCCGCCTAACGCCAGTCAGCACGCGTTTGCCAGCCTCTAGCTGTCGCACGACATGCTGGTCCTCCGGATTTTCTCCGGATTCATCTGCAACATCTATTGTTAGATCTGCAGCCACGCCGCACACTATATGGTAACCATGATTCTTTAAAGTAAATGTTACCAGCGAGTGACTTTTTCGGTTCCTGCAATGCGGCAACAGTGGCTCGCAGTTAGGTCTTGCATTCCTCTAGCTCCTGTGACAGCCTAGTATTCTTCTCTGTAAGAACCTGCAGAATAAAGATGATCATTAAATCAGTTCTGCTAACTGTTTCAAGTCTCAGGGGCTACTGATACATATAAACCGTCAGATTTACTTACATCCTTTACATACTGATCCATGCCTCTGGCTAGACCATCTTGAGCAGCTCGGAGGTACGCCTCTCCAGAATTGAAGGCATCAAATGCCTCTGGGAAGAAACAAGCGTCACGGAGTATGGCCCAGCGGCGCCTATGATTCATGGCGCTTTCCACTTCTGAGTTTGTAGCGGATAATCTATCTGCATCCTATGTCGGGGGATTATCCGACGCCCGCCCCATATCGGCTTCCGCCTCTATGTCCGGTCCTGGCGCCCGACTGGTGGAAGCGTGATTAGTAACATCGACGGACATATTTCGGCGAGCATTTTTTCTGTTAAAGAAACACGGGCGTCATTACATTTCGAGAAAGACGACAACCACGGAGCAGGGTTTTTGTCATACCTTTGCACCGGCGTCTCCGTCCTGACTGTCTTCCTTTTTGGCCTACCCGGCCTCGGTGCCTCTTGTTGGCGAGTTGCTGCGGGTTCGACAGGGCGTCCCAAATGCCTTCCCTGTAAAAATGCCATATGTATATGGTGGGTGAAGTGTCTAAAAGGGGATCCTAGCTTTTGGAGTTGGGATTTTTGGTTTTTCTTACGTGCGATGCAGGGAGCAGTCCGGGATAGTCGGCCGTAATGGCCACCATGGCATCATCGCAGCTTAACAGATAGAACTACCGGTCTATCAGCTCCACGAATATAACCGGATCTTCTTCAAGTCCGGAGTCGAGGGCCCGGTTAGGGTCCTCTTGTTGTGGAGAGGGGCTGCTGACCTCCTTTATGGCTTTTCGCATTTCCTGCTGCAAAGTGGCAAGGTGAATACTTACAACATAGAATGTGGGAAAAATGGGGGTAAGGAGATATAACTTACCCAGCTTGGAGGATTGTACATGAGGAATCCATCCCGTGGCTTGATGCGGGTGAACTCGTCTTCCTCTCCCTTGAACAATTCGGATAGAATTTTCGCTAAAGCGGCAACATTGTCTGGACCCTTACGCCCGCAACGGGTGGCATCATCCGCCCCGTTAAAACACCACAAGGGGTGCCCATGATATTGAAGTGGTTGCACTCCCCGCATTATGCAAATCGACATAACTTCGATTACTGTCAATCCTGATTGAGCTAATGCTTTAATCCGGTTAATCAGATAGAGGACTTCTCCATTGTCTTCCACCTGGGGGCTCCGTGGGCGCCAACTTCGGCGTTTCTTCAGTGGAGCATTGTTGAACTCAGGAAGACCCCGCCGAACAGGGTCCGGAAGGGGAACGTCCTCCATATAAAACCATTCTGAAGGCCAGTCTTCGGACGACTTCTTCGGGGTATCGGACAGGTATCCGGTACCGGCGATGCGCCATATTTTGGCTTCGCCCACTTGATAAAGTGACCCCCTCTGCGTGCGAGGGACGAGGCAAAATAGCCTTTTCCACAGCTCGAAGTGAGCCTCGCAGCCCAGGAACATCTCGCAGAGAGCAACATAGCCGGCGATATGTAGAATGGAGGCAGGGGTGAAATTGTGTAATTGGAGGCCGTAGAACTCCAGGAGCCCGCGGAGGAACGGATGAATTGGAAATCCGACCCCTCAATAAATAGGGAACAAGGTAGACCCGTTCCCCCATAGAGGGACAGGGAAAGCTCTCCGCTTGCTCCCCGCCATTGTAGGTGGCAAGCCCGGCTCGAACGGGCACCATATACGCCAGAGGGGAAAATCCCTTAGTCTGCAGTTCGACTAATCGACTGTGCAGGACTGAACACCTCTCCCAATCACCGGGCTTAGGGCTACGGGGGCGGGAGGAGGAGCTGTGGAGGTCGGCCATGCTGGAATGGATCTTTCTGATACGCGCTCTGATGGATTCTTGCTGGGGAAGGATGGTATGGATTGGATCTAAGGATCCCCATCCCTTTAATAGACAATTTATTTATTTGGCTAGGGGGCGAATGTAAAAATGCCCTGGCGCCTCGTATTCATTCGACGCGTGGGAGATAGCCCTTATTGGGCACAAAAGCCAAGAGGTCCAAACATTTATGGGACCGGACACTGCTTTACAAACGTTCGAAAGATGGAGAAGAACCCGCCTTGCAATGCCGAAGACAACACTGCGCGCCGGACTCATCGTCATTGAAGCCTGGTTCGGGGGCTACTGAGGGAGTCCTGGATTAGGGGGTATCCGGACAGCCGGACTATATCCTTTGGCCGGACTGTTGGACTATGAAGATACAAGATTGAAGACTTTTTCTCGTGTCCGGATAGGACTCTACTTGGCGTGGAAGGCAAGCTAGGCAATACGGATATGTATATCTCCTCCTTTGTAAACGACCTTGTGTAACCCTAGCCCCCTCCGGTGTCTATATAAACCGGAGGGTTTTAGTCCGTAGGACAACAGATAATCATACCATAGGCTAGCTTCTAGGGTTTGGCCTCTCCGATCTCGTGGTAGATCAACTCTTGTAATACTCATATCATCAAGAATAAATCAAGCAGGACGTAGGGTTTTACCTCCATCAAGAGGGCCCGAACCTGTGTAAAACATCGTGTCCCCTGCCTCCTGTTACCATCTGCCTTAGACGCATAGTTCAGGACCCCCTACCCAAGATCCACCGGTTTTGACACCGACAGGGACCTTAGGCTTCACGCCTGTCATACTGGCGGGGAAGACAATGCAAGGTTCTTCCCTCCTGGATGCTTTAGCTGGGGCCACAGTAGGCTTCTTCTTCTTGGCAGCCATCTTGGGGTCGATGCCAGGACGCCCAAGTGCCTTGCGCTTCTCAGCTTCATTGTAGGCATGAACACATTTGGAAGCCAGGTGTTTCATGCGCTCTCGAGAACCTTTAGCTTCGCCATGTTTCTTGTGAAACGCCTCCTTGAGCTCATGCATCATTTGCTTGAAGTTTTGGTCGTCTGTCGCACTAAGCTGGGCCATGTGCTTCTTGAAATGAGCCTTTTCATAGTCAATCTTGTGCTTCAATTCAACAATTCTCTGAGCTAGAGCCAGCTCAGGAGCAATGGCTCCATGGAAGGAGACGTTGAGGCCAATAGGAAGTTGAAGATCATCAAAAGTGAGGTTTGGGCTGTCAACCCACTCGTCAATGAACTTGTTCAGGATGTTCACATCAAAGAGGGGAAGATCATTGAAGATTTCCGCCTCTTGCTTGCTCTTTATTAGCAGCTCAAGAGCATCATCGCCAAGATCGTCGTCACTTGACAGATCAATGGCTTCATTCTCATTCCTCGGAATGGCAGTTGGGGTCAATGCTTGACCAGTAGTTTGCATGGGCTTCTTCCTCTTCTTAGACTTGGAGATGCGAGAGAGATCTTCAGAATGCACACTTGGTGCAGGAGGAGTAGTGGCCAGAGGCTTCGCTCGCAAAACACTTCGTGCAGTGGATGGCTTCGAAGCCTTGGGTTTCTTCTGCTTCGCAGGCTTCGGTGGTGCAGGCGCTTCGTCAGAATCTGCGTCATCTGTAGAGTGATCCATGGCTGCCCCTTGAACCATAATGTGAGTGATGAGACCTTCAAGGTTGTAGAAGGGCCCAACAATATTAGGTTCAGCATCGCGTGTGCCGTCGGCATGAGGAGTAGAGGGACCGGGGTTGAAGTCTAATCCCCGCAACTTCTTGTTCTCTTTGGTCGAGTTCTTGGCAAACTGGTAGTTGCGCTTGAAGAGATTGTCTTCACGACACCAAAACAGAGAGGATGGGTCGGCATCAGCAGGCTAAAGTCCATGGACCATGCAGGGGTAGAAGCCTTGAGCAATGGCTTCGGGCTTCGACTTGGGTTGAAGCCCTTTGTATATAATATCTCCCCAGGGCCCCTTGATGGCATTCTTTTCAGCATATTCATTAGTGAAAAATTTGTACTTGAACCATTCCTCTGCCCAATATCTTCGAATCCACTAGATTCGGTACTTGCGTTCTCCATAGGTCTCTAATGGATCTGACTTATATAGGTCATAGAGATCTGGTGGCAGTTCCTTAGTGTTGGAAATATGCCCTAGAGGCAATAATAAAAGCATTATTATTATATTTCCTTATTCATGATAATTGTCTTTATTCATGCTATAATTGTGTTATCCGGAAATCGTAATACATGTGTGAATAACAGACACCAACATGTCCCTAGTAAGCCTCTAGTTGACTAGCTCGTTGATCAATAGATAGTCATGGTTTCCTGACTATGGACATTGGATGTCATTGATAACGAGATCACATCATTAGGAGAATGATGTGATGGACAAGACCCAATTCTAAACATAGCATAAGATCGTATAGTTCATTTGCTAGAGTTTTTCCAATGTCAAGTATCTTTTCCTTAGGCAAGGGTAAAAAGAACTTCAAGAAGGACGGCAAGGAGGTTGCCGCGCCCGGCAAGCAAGCTGCCGGGAAGAAGCCAAAGAATGGACCCAAGCCCGAGACTGAGTGCTTTTATTGCAAGGGAAGCGGTCACTGGAAGCGGAACTGCCCTAAATACTTAGCAGACAAGAAGGCCGGCAAAACAAAAGGTATATGTGATATACATATAACTGATGTGTACCTTACTAGTGTCCGTAGTAGCTCCTGGGTATTTGATACCGGTGCAGTTGCTCACATTTGTAACTCAAAGCAGGGGCTGCGGAATAAGCGGAAACTGGCAAAGGACGAGGTGACGATGCGCGTTGGGAATGGTTCCAAGGTCAATGTGATCACCGTCGGCACGCTACCTCTATATCTACCTTCGGGATTAGTTTTAAACCTTAATAATTGTTATTTAGTGCCAGCTTTGAGCATGAACATTGTATCGGGATCTCGTTTAATTCGAGATGGCTACTCATTTAAATCTCGAACGTGATACTACACATGTTCATAATGTGAGTACCAAAAGATGTAAGGTTGATAATGATAGTCCCACATACTTGTGGCACTGCCGCCTTGGTCACATAGGTGTCAAACGCATGAAGAAGCTCCATCCAGATGGACTTTTAGAGTCTCTTGATTATGAATCATTTGACACGTGTGAACCATGCCTCATGGGTAAGATGACCAAGACTCCGTTCTCAGGAACAATGGAGAGAGCAACCAACTTATTGGAAATCATACATACTGATGTATGCGGTCCAATGAGTGTTGAGGCTCGCGGTGGCTATCGTTATGTTCTCACCCTCACTGATGACTTGAGTAGATATGGTTATATCTACTTAATGAAACACAAGTCTGAAACCTTTGAAAAGTTCAAGGAATTTCAGAGTGAGGTTGAAAATCAACGTGACAGGAAAATCAAGTTTCTACGATCAGATCGTGGAGGAGAATACTTGAGTCACGAATTTGGCACACACTTAAGAAAATGTGGAATAGTTTCACAACTCACGCCGCCTGGAACACCTCAGCGTAACGGTGTGTCCGAACATCGTAATCGCACTCTATTAGATATGGTGCGATCTATGATATCTCTTACCGATTTACCGCTATCTTTTTGGGGCTATGCTTTAGAGACTACTGCATTCACTTTAAATAGGGCTCCGTCGAAATCCGTTGAGACGACACCGTATGAATTATGGTTTGGGAAGAAACCTAAGCTGTCGTTTCTAAAAGTTTGGGGATGCGATGCTTATGTCAAGAAACTTCAACCTGAAAAGCTCGAACCCAAGTCGGAAAAATGCGTCTTCATAGGATACACAAAAGAAACTATTGGGTACACCTTCTACCTCAGATCCGAAGGCAAGATCTTTGTTGCCAAGAATGGGTCCTTTCTAGAGAAAGAGTTTCTCTCGAAAGAAGTAAGTGGGAGGAAAGTAGAGCTTGATGAAGTATTACCTCTCGAACCGGAAAATGGCGCAACTCAAGAAAATGTTCCTGAGGTGCCTGCACCGACTAGAGAGGAAGTTAATGATAATGATCAAGATACTTCTGATCAAGCTCCTACTAAAATTCGAAGGTCCACAAGGACACGTTCCGCACCAGAGTGGTACGGCAACCCTGTCTTGGAAATCATGTTGTTAGACAACGGTGAACCTTCGAACTATGAAGAAGCGATGGCGGGCCCGGATTCCGACAAATGGCTAGAAGCCATGAAATCCGAGATAGGATCCATGTATGAAAATGAAGTATGGACTTTGACTGACTTGCCCGTTGAATGGCGAGCCATAGAAAATAAATGGATCTTTAAGAAGAAGACAGACGCGGATGGTAATGTGACCATCTATAAAGCTCGACTTGTCGCTAAGGGTTATCGACAAGTTCAAGGGGTTGACTACGATGAGACTTTCTCACCGGTAGCGAAGCTAAAGTCTGTCCGAATCATGTTAGCAATTGCCGCATTCTACGATTATGAGATATGGCAAATGGACGTCAAAACGGCATTCCTTAATGGTTTCCTTAAGGAATAATTGTATATGATGCAGCCGGAAGGTTTTGTCGATCCTAAGAATGCTGACAAGGTGTGCAAGCTCCAACGCTCGATTTATGGGCTGGTGCAAGCATCTCGGAGTTGGAACATTCGCTTTGATGAGATGATCAAAGCATTTGGGTTTACGCATACGTATGGAGAAGCCTGCGTTTACAAGAAAGTGAGTGGGAGCTCTTTAGCATTTCTCATATTATATGTAGATGACATACTATTGATGGGAAATAATATAGAACTCTTGCACAGCATCAAGGCCTACTTGAATAAGAGTTTTTCAATGAAGGACCTTGGAGAAGCTGCTTATATATTAGGCATCAAAATCTATAGAGATAGATCGAGACGCCTCATAGGTCTTTCATAAAGCACATACCTTGATAAGATATTGAAGAAGTTCAATATGGATCAATCAAAGAAGTTCAATAAAAGCATTATTATTATATTTCCTTATTCATGATAATTGTCTTTATTCATGCTATAATTGTGTTATCCGGAAATCGTAATACATTTGTGAATAACAGACACCAACATGTCCCTAGTAAGCCTCTAGTTGACTAGCTCGTTGATCAATAGATAGTCATGGTTTCCTGACTATGGACATTGGATGTCATTGATAACGAGATCACATCATTAGGAGAATGATGTGGTGGACAAGACCCAATTCTAAACATAGCATAAGATCGTATAGTTCATTTGCTAGAGTTTTTCCAATGTCAAGTATCTTTTCCTTAGACCATGAGATTGTGTAACTCCCGGATACCGTAGGAGTGCTTTGGGTATACCAAACGTCACAACGTAACTGGGTGACTATAAAGGTAGACTACGGGCATCTCCGAAAGTGTCTGTTGGGTTGACATGGATCAAGACTAGGATTTGTCACTCCGTATGACGGAGAGGTATCACTGGGCCCACTCGGTAATGCATCATCATAATGAGCTCAAAGTGACCAAGTGTCTGGTCACGGGATCATGCATTACGGTACGAGTAAAGTGACTTGCCGGTAACGAGATTGAACGAGGTATTGGGATACCGACGATCGAATCTCGGGCAAGTAACTTATCGATTGACAAAGGGAATTGCATACGGGGTTGATTGAATCCTCGACATCGTGGTTCATCCGATGAGATCATCGTGGAGCATGTGGGAGCCAACATGGGTATCCAGATCCCGCTGTTGGTTATTGACCGGAGAGTCGTCTCGGTCATGTTTGCGTGTCTCCCGAACCCGTAGGGTCTACACACTTAAGGTTCGGTGACGCTAGGGTTGTGAAGATATGTATATGCAGTAACCCAAATGTTGTTAGGAGTCCCGGATGAGATCCCGGACGTCACGAGGAGTTCTGGAATGGTCCGGAGGTAAAGAATTATATATAGGAAGTGCTGTTTCGGCCATCGAGACAAGTTTCGGGGTCACCGGTATTGTACCGGGACCACCGGGAGGGTCCCGGGGGTCCACCGGGTGGGGCTACCTATCCCGGAGGGCCCCATGGGCTTAAGTGGGAAGGGACCCAGCCCAAAGTGGGCTGGGGCGCCACCCCCCCAAGGGCCCATGCGCCTAGGGTTGGGGGGAAACCCTAAGGGGGCGCCCCCTTGCTTGGGGGGCAAGCCCCCCACCCCTTGGCCGCCGCCCCCCCTAGGAGATCCCATCTCATAGGGCCGGCCACCCCCCCTTGGCACCCCTATATATAGTTGAGGAGAGGGAGGACTTCATACCTCAGCCTTGGCGCCTCCCTCTCTCCCCGTTACGTCGCTCTCTCATAGTATAGGCGAAGCCCTGCTACTGTGACGCCCTGCATCCACCACCACGCCGTCGTGCTGCTGGATCTTCATCAACCTCTCCTTTCCCCTTGCTGGATCAAGAAGGAGGAGACGTCTCCCGTGCCATACGTGTGTTGAACGCGGAGGTGCCGTCCGTTCGGCACTTGGTCATCGGTGATTTGGATCACGTCGTGTTCGACTACATCATCACCGTTCTTTGAACGCTTCCGCACGCGATCTACAAAGGTATGTAGATGCATCTAATGACTCGTTGCTAGATGAACTCCTAGATGGATCTTGGTGAAACGAGTAGGAAAATTTTTGTTTTCTGCAACGTTCCCCAACACTTAGCTGTGTTCCCATGGCACTATCTGGCGCCCTTCCTGACTGATTTCTCTGTTGCCATGAAGTTCAGACTGAATGGCTTCAGAACTTGCAAAGGCTCTCGTCTGTTGGTCAAACAGGAACTGGCTTCAGGAGGATTGATGTGACGCTGTAAGAACTCTGCAAATGAATGCAGACTATGAGAACCAAGGGATTCTCCCATGGACATGTACCTGTGACAGCATTTAGAGATTCGAGGGAAGGGGAAGAGGTCATATGCATTCTCAGAAGATTTTGAAGATAAATCAGTTTAGAAAACATTGACCTCATAGTGCGAAGACATTCACTCATATGATGAGAGTTGGTTCCAGATTTGTACGAATCCAAGAATAAGTACAAGTGAGGAATCTAACTACTTTGTGAAGCATAAGTGAATATACTAGGAATGTTATGAGATGCAGAACAGGATTGATCCAAATTTGTAGGGACAGAAACCACTTGTGGTTGAAAAGGATGAATCTATCAGATCCAAAGGACTGTAAAAAGAGGTTTTATTTACCACACGAATAACTGCTAGACGGAGTAGAAGATGAGGCCGAGCAGTTCAGTCTTCCATTCCCTAACTTGGCGATGGAGGACACCTACGGCGACGGCGGAGAAGACGATGTCCGCGGCCGGCGTGAGGACGGCGTCGGTGAGGTCGCGGCAGCTAAGTGCTTCGTTGCCGTCGTCGTAGAGAGCTAGCAGTGGCGCTAGGGTTTGTGCGAGAAGGAGAAGTGGAAGAAGAGATAATGACTGGGCTATGGCGTGTATTTATAAGGACAGGGGCAGCACAGCGTTATTACGCAGGTGCCCCTGGCGGTTCACATCTAAAGGACACGTGGCAAACATGCAACACATTGGAGGTTGTTCCATGTTCCCATGCATGCCAGGATTGTCGGGTGGTCGTTCCTGCTTCTCTGGGTTTCACGCAAAAGGATTGAGCATTTAAATCAGATTTAATGTTTGTCTTTGTGTCTTCTGCTGTCAAGGACACAGAGAAGACATTCGACAGTTTCAATAGAATGCATATGATTTGGATAGATAGATTTGAGACGGGGTCATAGAGAGGTTAGGGTCCGATCACATTCACTTAGTTCAAAAGATTCAAACGAGAAGACATAGCTATAAGTGAATGTTGTAGAGGACAGAACGCTAAAATATAAATATATCCAAATAAGACAAAATCAATATAGTGAAGATAAACATGAAGTCATGTTAATATTGAAGACAAACCAAACGCGAAGCTTTTGCAAATGTAACGCCAACAGAAAACACTCCAAGCAAAAGTTTGGTGGTGGCGTTACCCACCGTATAGGAAGTATTAGACCCAGACACGGTGCACAATTATCGTGGCGCTCCGAAGTCAAATTCCGCGTTAATGTATTCACACTTAGAGTGTAAGTCTTCATTAATTGAAGATATACGTTACTTCATGTGTTGCACATCTAAGTCATCAACATGCATAAGTGTTAGGATGTGTGCCTGATCACAGGACATTTGAGGATTCCAAGAAATTTACCTCACACCGCAACTTGCAAAACCTTTTCTCATCCAAGGGCTTTGGAAGATATCTGCCAGTTGCTCTTCAGTATTGACGTGAATGATATCAATACCTTCCTTCATGACATGATCTCTGAGAAAGTGATGATGGATCTGAATGTGCTTTGTCTTCGAGTGCTGAACTGGGTTGTTGGCAATCTTGATGGCGCTTTCATTGTCGCAGTAGAGTGGTACTTGCTTCAGATGGATGCCAAAGTCTTTGGGTGTTTGCTTCATCCACAGAAGCTGAGCGCAGCAAGATCCAGCAGCAATGTATTCGTATTCAGCTGTGGAGAGAGGTACACAGTTCTGCTTCTTTGAAGACCAACAAACAAGTGATCGTCCCAGAAAGTGACATGTGCCTGATGTAGACTTGCGATCCACCTTGTCACCAGCATAATCAGCATCCGAGAATCCAACTAGATCAAACTTTGAGCCCTTTGGATACCATAATCCTAGTGTTGGGGTGTAAGCCAAATATCGAAGAATTCGCTTCACAGCTAAGTGATGCGATTCCTTTGGTGCTGCTTGGAATCGGGCACACATGCAAACACTAAGCATGATATCTGGCCTGGATGCACATAAATAAAGTAAAGAACCAATCATGAAATGGTATGCCTTTTGATCGAACTCTTTACCATTGGCATCAGGACCCAGATGACTTTTGGTTGGCATTGGCGTTGTGTAACCTTTGCAGTCTTGCATTCCAAACTTCTTTAGGCAGTCTTTGAGATATTTCTCTTGAGATATGAAGATGTCGTTGCTTTGCTGCCGTATTTGAAGACCAAGGAAGAACTTTAGCTCACCCATCATGGACATCTGATATTGCTCTTGCATCACGTGTCCAAACTCATCACTGTGTTTTTGATTAGTGCACCCGAAGATAATATCATCCACATATATTTGGCACACAAACAGTCCACCATCATATGTCTTCGTGAAGGGTGTGGGATCCAGGGAACCAGGTTTGAAGCCTTTGCTCTTCAGGATTCTTTGAGTGTGTCACACCAAGCATGAGGGGCTTGTTTGAGGCCATACAGTGCCTTATTGAGCTTGTATACCATATCAGGGTGTTTTGGATCTTCAAATCCAAGTGCTTGTGCAACATACACTTGTTCTTCAATCATGCCATTGAGAAAGGCACTCTTCAAATCCATTTGATACAAGAGGATGTTATAATGATTTGCGTAGGCTAGCAGTATGTGAATGGGTTCAAGCCTAGCCATGCGAGCAAATGTTTCATCGAAGTCAACTCCTTCAACTTGAGTGTATCCTTGAGCAACGAGACAGGCCTTGTTTATGACAACTTGACCATGCTCATCTTGCTTGTTGCGATATATCCATTTAGTGCCTATGATATTATGTTTACAAGGATCAGGATGCTTGACCAGTTCCCACACATTGTTCAGCTCGAACTGTTGAAGCTCTTCTTGCATAGCTTGAATCCATTCAGGTTCCATGAAGGCTTCAGCAACTTGGGTTCAGATATTGAGACAAATGCCAAGTGCCCACAGAAATTTGCTAGTTGTGTTGCCCTTGAACGAGTGAGTGGACTAGGTGCATTGATGCTATCAATTATCTTCTCAATCTGTACTTCATTTGCAACACGAGGATGAACTGGACGAAGATTTTGCCCTTGCTGATCATTGTCATCATTAGGAGGATTGTCTTCAGGTTGAGCATTGTCTTCAGGTTGATTAGGTGCATAAATGATAAGTTCCTCTTCAGCCTGAGCTTCAGACGGTATGATTTCTCCAGTTCCCATAAGCTTGATGGATTCACTAGGTGGAATTTCATCTAGCACATTTGGCAAGCGCTCTCTTTGTGAGCCATTAGTCTCATCGAACCGCACATCCACAGTTTCAACCACTTTATAGTGAAAGAGGTTGAAGACTCTGTAGGAGTGTGAATTCTTTACGTAACCAAGCATAAAACCTTCATGTGCTTTCGGTGCAAATTTTGAAGTGTGATGTGGATCCTTGATCCAGCACCTAGCACCAAATACTCTGAAGTAACTGAAATTTGTCTTCTTACCAGTAAGGAGTTCTGAAAGTGCTAGTTATCGACTAGAGGGGGGCGAATAGGCGATTTTTATGGAAGTCTTCAAAACATGGAAGTTTCGAAGACAGGCGATAGAAATGAACCTATAAACATGCAGCGGAAGGTAGACTACACTAGGCAAGCCATAGTCAAGTATTCAATGAAGTGAAAGCACGAAGACTAATAGCAGCTAGGCAGTACAGATCAGGATGGAAGATGGTATGAAGCCAATCAGGGCAAACAGTCACACAGTGAAGACAAATAGATAATGCAAACAGGCAATGACTTCACAAGGACCAACTGTAAATAAAGAGATGGGAAGGATAGAACCAGTTGCTTGGTGAAGACAAGGATTTGTTGGACCAATTCCAGTTGCTGTGAAAACTGTACGTCTGGTTAGGGAGGCTGAGATTCAACTCAAAAGACCGCGTCTTCACCTTATTCCCCTTGAGCTAAGGACACCCAGTCCTCGCCCAATCACTTAGGTAAGTATTCAAGGTAGACTTCCAAACCTTCACAGACTTTGTTCACCGGCGATCTACAATGACTCTTGGACGCTTAGAACGCGATGCCTAACCGGTTGGAGGATTCACAATCCTCAAGTGTAACAAGTCTTTAGATCACACAGATAGGAAGACTTCAGTGATGCCTAACACTCTTTGGCTCTGGGTGTTTAGGGCTTTGTCCTCGCAAGGATTTCTCTCTCAAAGGCTTCAGAGGTGGGTTGCTCTGAAACGACAAAAGCCGTGCACTAACTCTGAGAAGCCACCAATTTATGGTGTAGGGGGTGGGCTATTTATAGCCACTAGGCAACCCAACCTGATTTGTCCGAAATGACCCTGGGTCACTAAGGAACTGACACGTGTTCCAACAGTCAGATTTCAAACACATGCGGCAACTTTACTTGGGATACAAGTAAAGCTGACTCATCCAGCTCTGGATAAGATTTGCTCTCATTGTCTTCACTCGAAGACATAGGATTTGGTTAAGCATCACTTCAGTCACTCTGACTTTGTTCACTGAGACCCCACTTAACAGTACGGTGGTTCCTATGACTCAACAAAATAAGAAAATGAAACAACAAAACAACTAAGTCTTCGCGCTCCATAGTCTTCATGCGATGTCTTCTCATGTCATAGTCTTCAATGTGAATATCTTCACATACCACCTTTGTCTTCAATGTCTTCATACATTCTTAGGGGTCATCTCCAGTAGGTAACCGAATCAATGAGGGACTACTACCTGCGTTATCCTGCAATTCTCACAAACACATTAGTCCCTCAACCAGGTTTGTCGTTAATACTCCAAAACCAACTAGGGGTGCCACTAGATGCACTTACAATCTCCCCCGTTTTGGTGATTGCTGACAAACTAATTGAAGTTTTCAACGAGGATAAACGTATGTGAAATTGTAAAGTATTGAGGTATTATCTTCGTAAGTAGCAAACGGGCTCCCCCTGAAGATGTGCATGTAAGTATTTTTTCTTTTGAATGCAAATGCACATGGCAGGTTGTACTTGCGGAGATCCTGTTCTACTTATGAAGACAATTCATCATGCATGAAGAGATATAACTAAGATAATGACATGCATAATGAAAACTGGACGTATGCAAAATGACTTCGTGCGGAATTTATCGTCGCACATGCAGAATTTATCATCGCATCACATAGTTGACAAAAAAGGTAGCAGACGACCATAAATTTGAAGTGTTACAACTCAAAAGAACCAAATGTATCAAAAGCGGGAGTTGTAACCACTTGTCAAATGTAGCAAAAGTATAGCAGCCACCCTTATGGACCCGCTTGAAGACTATCAACTCATATGCTTCTCCCCCTTTTGTCAGTAATGACCAAAAAGGTTTGAAGACATAGAGCTTGCTACTCGTTCCCATGAGGAGTAGGCGAAGCAGCAGGGTCGGCGTTGAGGTTTGGTGGTGCAGAAGAACTTGGTGCAGTGTTGATACGCGCCGAAGTTGAAGGTAGTGAAGCAGCATCATCTTGATCATCTATGACAATGGCATTCACCGTTGCAGCTGAGGAGGAATAGTCAGAATCTTTGAGTGAGGGAGTCCGACGCAAGTGAGCATTCCTTAGAGGAGTTGAGTCAAACTTGAATCTCTGTGAAGCCATTGTCTTGAAGATCAGCTTCAGCACTGAGCAATGTCAAGCTCTTCCATGACCTCCGACAGGTTTCATGTGTAACAAAGGCATTCTTGGTGGCAAGATTGCGAATGCGATTGACGTCCACCAAGAGGCTTTGCATCTGACGCTTAAGCCAGTCATTGATACTTGTCCTGTTTCTGATGTAGAGCGACGAGAAGCTCTCGGTCATTGAGAACACGAGATCGCTTCTGAGGCCTTTGAGCAATGGTGCTTGCAGTGGCTTCAGTTTGGGTGTGAGGGGCACGTGTATTGCCAGCCAAGGGATAAACATGAGAAACAGCCTGAACACCTTCAATGGGCTGGGTGAAGCTTTGATGATCGACATTGTGAAGATAAATTGGCTCTTTTGCAGGCTCTGGGTAAATGGCTTCGACAGACAGATCAACCTCTGGCAAGAATATAAGATGATTGCGAGCAGACGGCTGATAGTTGATAGCAGAGTGAAGCTTGATGAGGCGCATTACCCATGGAGCATAGAACTTCAGTCCAAAGATATCGGAGCCAGATGCAACCAATTTTCTGATGAAGAAGTCTTGAGCATTGAAGCTGATGCCATTGAAGATATAGAAAACCAATGTCTTCATTGCTCCTTCAAGCTTCGCTGCAGGAGAATGTCCTTTGGCCAGCCAGAGAGTTCGCCTGATAATATGATAAATAGTGCGGGGCAGATACTCTAGGTCTTCAACAAAGAACTCCTTAGGATAGTTAGCGTCTTGTGGCAGTGGCTTCATCATGCTCAGCATTTGGCTCATGTTTGGCTCTGGCTTCTGGAAGATGCTTTCCAAAGCATTCTGGTGTAGCTGACAACCTGGTTCATAATGTTCGCCAGGAGTGGGCAGGGCAGTAAGCTCAATGATTTCTTGGGCTTTAGCTTCATGGTGTACATCGCCTGTCATCCACTCAAGGATCCAAGTCTTCGGATCCCTGTTGTAGCCGCGAATGTGGAGGGTGGCATAAAATTGTAGCAGAAGCTCTTCATTCCAATGCTCTTTGGCAGTCACAAACTGTAGAAGGCCAGCATCTCTAAAGGAGTCAAGGGCTTCTTCTAGGCAAGGCAGGCCATCCATGGCTTCGTAGTCTAGACGCATATGAGGGAAAATGCGCCCCTGATTGTATAAGATGCAAGAATAGTAACTGCGTTGCTGATAACTCTAGATTCGATCTGATGAGATTCTTGTCCTTGTGTAGGGGTTCTTGACCCTGTCTAAGAATGTGTTGTGTGCCTTGAAGCCATTCAGATTAAACGATCCTGGTGAAGTTGCAGTACCTAGAAACCTTGGCAGCCTTGGCTTTGGCTTCTGGACCTGAGGCCTGTGCTCCACATGATAGTCAAATTGCGGACCGGCAGCAGGTGGAGGAACCAGAATGGGCCACCGGACGGTGGTAAGTTGGCCTTGATAGAATGCTTGCTCAAGGGTGTGTGGCCGTGGAGGCGGTACAGGAGCAGTGGCAGTGGTATTGACTTTTGGCTGCAGATTTGCGTCAGGAGCAGCATTGGCTTCAGGTGCAATCTCTTCTGGCACCACATGAACTTCAGGCGCCACAGTAGCTTCAGCCATGACAACGTCATTGGCTTTAGTATGGGTGTTGGTGGTCGCCTCAATGTTATCAACCTCCACTTGAGTAGCTAGAGGGTCGGACACGTTCTCCTCGAGAACAACTTCAGGGTTTGACGGGGGTGTAGCAACACGTTCTTCTTCTCTTGGTTCTTCTTGTGCATCGGCTGTTATAGCCGGACTATCTTCAGCCGCTTTGGCTTCAGACTCGGGGATGTTCGTAGTAGGAGAGGCTTCAGGAAATACTTGGCATGAAACGGATTGGCGCTCTTCTTCTTCTGGAACACTTGACAGAGTGACATGTGGCTTGGTCCTTTGCGAAGCCTGCGGAACGCTGGCAACGCTTGTGAAGATGGAGTTGGTTGGGCCACAAAGTCATTGTCTTCAAGCACCAAAGTGGTGACTTGAGGTGGGGGAGTACTTTGTGATTCTTCTTGACGGGGGGAGTCTTGTGGGTGATCAGCCCATGAGTCATCCTGAGCAGTTGGTGTCAATGGACGACCAATGCTGATGAGTTCGTTGTTCGTGAGAACAGGCGATGATACCACATTGTGTTCGATCTGAGGAAGGACTTCATCATCTTCAACATTGTCTTGATGACCAATGTCTTCAGCTGCGGTGGGGTCAACAGCTGGAATGTCTTCAGCTTCAGGAGCCTCTGTGAAAGCAAGCTCATGAACTATCAACTGGAGCTCACTATGTTCAGACACAGGATGAGCCACTGAGATTGGCTCGACAACAAGGGGCTCTGTGGGAGCAGCCCGATCTTTCTTCTTTGTCTTTCTCTTTTTCGTCGATGGAGCGTCGTCAGTGGTTTGCTTGGTCTTGCGCTTGCAGGCTTCGGCTTCAGCTGCCCGTGTTTTCTTGAGCTCTGAAGCCACTGTGGGGACCTTAGGCTTCGAGCCTGTCATACTGGCAGGGAAGACAATGTGAGGTTCTTCCTGCCTTGATGCTTCAGGTTGGGCCACAGCAGGCGTCTTCTTCTTCTTGGCAGCCATTCTGGGGTCAATGCCAGGTCGCCCCAGAGCCTTGCACTTTTCAGCTTCATTGTAGCCTTGAACACATTTGGCAGCCAAGTGTTTCATGCGCTCTCGAGAACCTTTAGCTTCTTCACGTTTCTTGTGGAACACCTCCTTGAGCTCATGCAGCATGACCTTGAAGTTTTGGACATCTTCCACGTTGAGCTTGGCCATGTGCTTCTTGAACTGAGCCTTTTCATAATCAATCTTGTGCTTCAGCTCAACAATTCTCTATGCAAGAGCCAGCTCAGGAGCAATGGCTCCATGGAAGGAGACGCTGAGGCCAATTAGGAGTTGAAGATCATCAAAACTGATGTTTGGGATGTCGAACCACTCATTAATGAACTTGTACAGGATCTCCACATCAAAGAGGGGAAGATCATTGAAGATTTCCGCCTCTTGCTTGCTCTTTATAAGCAGCTCAAGAGAATCATCACCAAGATCATCGTTGCTCGACAGATCAATGGCTTCGTTCTCATTCCTCAGAACGGCAGCAGGGGTCAATGCTTGACTAGTTGGTTGCATGGGCTTCTTCATCTTGTCAGACTTGGAGATGCGAGAGAGATCTTCAGACTGCACACTGGCTTCAGGAGGTGCAGTGGCCGGAGGCTTCACCCGTGAAACTTTTGGTGCAAAGGAGGGCTTTGAAGCCTTTGGTTTCTTTTGCTTCACAGGCTTCGGTGGTGCAGGCGCTTCATCAGAATCAGCGTCATCTGTGGAGTGATCCACGGCTGCCCCTTGAACCTAAATGTGAGTGATGAGACCTTCAAGGTTGTAGAAGGGCCCAACAATATTGGGTTCAGCATCGCGTGTGTCATCGGCACGAGGAGTAGAGGGACCAGGGCTGAAGTATAACCCAAGCGACTTCTTGTTCTCTTTGGCAGAAGTTTTGGCAAACTGGAAGTTGCGCTTAAAGAGATTGTCTTCACGACACCATAACAGAGAGGATGGGTCGGCA
This sequence comes from Triticum urartu, assembly GCF_003073215.2. NCBI lineage: Eukaryota > Viridiplantae > Streptophyta > Magnoliopsida > Poales > Poaceae > Triticum > Triticum urartu. The sequence goes on from NC_053028.1 coordinate 622,026,677, forward strand.
TTAGCAGGCTGTGGTCCACGGATCATGCAGGGGTAGAAGCCTTGAGCAATAGCTTTGGACTTCGACTTGGGCTAAAGACCTTTGTATATAATATCTCCCCATGGGCCCTTGATGGCATTCTTTTCAGCATATTCGTTAGTGAAATTTGTACTTGAACCATTCCTCTGCCCAATGTCTTCGAATCCATTGGATTCAGTTCTTGTGTTCTCCATAGGTTTCTTCTGGATCTGACTTGTATAGCTCATAGAGATCCGCTGGCAGGTCCTTAGCAGTGTTTTCACGGCGTTGTCTGCCGCCCTTCCTGACTGGTTCTTCTGTCACCATGAAGTTCAGACTGAATGGCTTCAGAACTTGCAAAGGCTTCCTTCTGCTGTTCAGACATGAATTAGCTTCGAGAGAATTGATGTGATGCTATAAGAACTCTGCAAATGAATGCAGACTATGAGAAACAAGGGAGTCTCCCACGGGCATGTACCTGTGACAGCATTAGAGATGCGAGGGAAGGGGAAGAGGTCATATGCATTCTCATAAGATTTCGAAGATAAATCAGTTTACAAGACATTGACCTCATAGTGCGAAGACATTCACTCATATGTAGAGAGTTGGTTCCAGATTTGTATGAATCCACGAATAAGTACAAGTGAGGAATCTAACTACTTTGTGAAGCATAAGTGAACATACTAGGCATGTTATGAGATGCGGAAAAGGATAGATTCAATTTGTTGGGACAGAAACCACTTGTGGTTGAGAAGGATGAATCTATCAAATCAAAAGGACTGTAAAAAAGAGCTTTTATTTGCCACTCAAGGAACTGCTAGACGGAGTAGAAGATCAGGCCGAGCAGTTCGATCTTCCGTGCCCTAACTTGGCGACGGAGGACACCTACAGCGACGGCGGAGAAGACGATGTCCGCGGCCGGTGTGAGGACGGCGTCGGTGAGGTCGCGACACCTAAGCGCTTCGTTGCCAGCATCGTCGAGAGCTAGCGGTGGCGCTAGGGTTTGTGCGAGAAGGAGAAGTGGAAGAAGAGATAATGACTAGGGTGTGGCGTGTATTTATAAGGACAGGGACGGTGCAGCATTATTACGCAGGTGCCCCTGGCGGTTCACATCTGAAGGACACAAGGCGAACATGCAACACATTGGAGGTTGTTCCATGTTCCCACGCACGCCAGGATTTTCGGGTGGTCGTTCCTGCTTCTCCGGGTTTCAGGAAAAAAGGATTGAGCATTTAAAATCAGATTTAATGTTTGTCTCTGTGTCTTCTGCTGACAAGGACGCAGAGATGACATTCGACAGTTTCAATAGAATGCATATGATTTGGATAGATAGAGTTTGAGGCAGAAAGCATAGAGAGGTTAGGGTCCGATCACATTCACTTAGTTCAAAAGATTTAAACAAGAAGACATAGCTATGAGTGAATGTTGTAGAGGACAGAACACTAATATATGTACATATCAGAATACAGCCAAATCAACATAGTGAAGATAAACATGAGGACATGTTGAAATATGAAGAAAAACCTAATGAGAAGAACACTAATATATGTACATATCAGAATACAGCCAAATCAACATAGTGAAGATAAACACGAGTTCGGCCATAGTTGGGACCGTAGATATCTCTTTTCTCACAAAGTTGAAACTCATGTGTGTTGAGCCTTTCAAGTATGTCAGACGGATCGAGTGTCTTGAAGTCAGGGCATTCTTGAAACATCAGGGCTAGGGTCTCAAACGAGCTGTCAAGTGACCTCAGGAGCGTCTTGACGATTTCATACTTGGTGATCTCAGTAGCACCGAGAGCTTGATGCTCATTTGTGATGTCAGTGAGGCGACCAAACGTGAGCTGAACATTCTCATTGTCATTTCTCTTGAAGCGGTTGAAGAGGTTGCGAAGGACACTGATCCTTTGATCTCTCTGGGTTGAGGTGCCTTCGTTGACCTTGGAGAGCCAGTCCCAGACTAGCTTCGATGTTTCCAGAGCACTCACACGGCCATACTGTCCTTTGGTAAGATGACCACAGATGATGTTCTTGGCAGTAGAATCTAGTTGAACGAACTTCTTGACATCAGCAGGGGTGACACCTTCACCAGTCTTGGGAACGCCATTCTTGACGACATACCAGAGGCCGACATCAATGGCTTCAAGATGCATACGCATCTTATTCTTCCAGTAGGGATATTCAGTTCCATCTAAGATGGGGCACGCAGCGGAGACTTTGATTATCCCTTCAGTCGACATAGCTAAAACTCTAGGTGGTTAAACCGAATCACACAGAACAAGGGAGTACCTTGCTCTGATACCAATTGAAAGTGCTAGTTATCGACTAGAGGGGGGTGAATAGGCGATTTTTATGAAAGTCTTCAAAACATGGAAGTTTCGAAGACAAACAATAGAAATGAATCTATAAACATGAAGCGGAAGGTAGACTACACTAGGCAAGCCATAGTCAAGTATTCAATGAAGTGAAAACACGAAGACTAATAGCAGCTAGGCAGTACAGATCAGGATGGAAGATGGTATGAAGCCAATCAGGACAAACAGTCACATAGTGAAGACAAATAGATAATGCAAACAGGCAATGACTTCACAAGGACCAACTGTAAAATAAAGAGATGGGAAGGATAGAACTAGTTGCTTGGTGAAGACAAGGATTTGTTGGACCAGTTCCAGTTGCTGTGACAACTGTACGTCTGGTTAGGGAGGCTGGGATTAAACTCAGAAGACCGCGTCTTCACCTTATTCCCCTTGAGCTAAGGACACCCAGTCCTCACCCAATCACTCTGGTAAGTCTTCAAGGTACACTTCCAAACCTTCACAGACTTCGTTCACCGGCGATCCACAATGACTCTTGGACGCTCAGAACGTGACGCCTAACCGGCTGGAGGATTCGCAGTCCTCAAGTTTAACAAGTCTTCAGATCACACAGACAGGAAGACTTCAGTGATGCCTAACACTTTTTGGCTCTGGGTGTTTAGGGCTTTTTCCTCTCAAGGATTTCTCTCTCAAAGGCTTCGGAGGTGGGTTGCTCTCAAACGACAAAAGCCATGCACTAACTCTGAGCAGCCACCAATTTATGGTGTAGGGGGTCGGCTATTTATAGCCACTAGGCAACCTGACTTTATTTGTCCGAAATGACCCTGGGTCACAAAGGAACTGACACGTGTTCCAACGGTCAGATTTCAAACACACGTGGCAACTTTACTTGGGCTACAGGTAAAGCTGACTCATCCAGCTCTGGATAAGATTTGCTCTCATTGTCTTCGCTCGAAGACATAGGATTTGGTTAAGCATCACTTCAGTCACTCTGACTTTGTTCACTGGGACCCCACTTAACAGTACGGTGGTTCCTATGACTCAACAAAGAAGAAAAGGAAACAACGAAACAACTAAGCCTTCGCGCTCCATAGTCTTCATGCGATGTCTTCTCATGCCATAGTCTTCAATGTGAATATCTTCACATACCACCTTTGTCTTCAATGTATTCATACATTTTTAGGGGTCATCTCCAGTAGGTAAATTGAATCAATGAGGGACTACTACCTGTGTTATCCTGCAATTCTCACAAACACATTAGTCCCTCAACCAGGTTTGTCATCAATACTCCAAAACCAACTAGGGGTTGCACTAGATGCACTTACAAGTTCATAGGATGTCTTCTTCAGAAGCTTGTGAAGATAAACACGGTTGATGACATGGCATACAGTATCAATGGCTTCGGGCCAGAACTTTCTTGGAGTCTTGTATTCATCAAGCATCGTTCTTGCCATCTCAATGAGTGTTCTGTTCTTGCGTTCCACGATGCCATTTTGCTGCGGCGGGTATGGAGCTGAGGACTCGTGAGTGATACCCAAGGTGTCAAGATAAGTGTCGAGGCCGGTGTTCTTGAATTCTGTGCCATTGTCACTTCTGATGTGCTTGATCTTGACGCCATAGTTGTTCATGGCTCGATTGGCGAAGCGTCTGAAGACATCATGCACTTCAGTCTTGTAGAGGATTATGTGTACCCATGTATATCTTGAATAATCATCAACAATGACGAAGCCATAGAGGCAAGCAGTAGTAGTTAGAGTAGAGTAGTGAGTAGGGCCGAAAAGGTCCATGTGTACCAGTTCGAAGGGTTGAGTTGTTGTCATGATTGTCTTCGAGGGATGCTTGGCCCTCGTCATCTTTCCAGCTTCGCAGGCACCGCATAAGTGATCCTTCTTGAACTTGACGCCCTCGATGCCTATGACGTGCTTCTTCTTTGCGAGAGTATGCAGGTTCCTCATGCCAGCATGCCATAGCCTCCGATGCCAGAGCCAGCACTCTAAAGCTTTTGCAAGAAGACATACGGGTCCTGCTGAGAAATCTACCATGTACAAATCATCTTTGCGATACCCTTCAAAGACTAGAGACTTGTCGGATTCCATTAGAACAAGGCATCGATATTTTCCAAATATCACAATCATGTTCAAGTCACAAAGCATTGAGACAGACATTAAGTTGAAACCAAGGGATTCAACAAGCATCACTTTATCCATGTGTTGATCCTTTGAGATTGCAACTCTACCTAGACTCAATACCTTGCTTTTACCAGTATCAGCAAATGTGATGTGACTCTTGTCAGATGGACGTAAGGTTGAGTCCATGAGAAGACTTCGTTCGCCAGTCATCTGGTTAGTGCATCCACTATCAATAATCCATTCTGAAGCATCTGGCGTCATACCCTACAGTGTAGTTAGGGGGATAGGCTTCACGAAGAGCATTGTGAAGCATAAACATTTGACGAGCAAGTGGATTATGAAGGCTTAGATCGAGGTTAGGACTGATAGGATGAATAGCAAGCGACTCAGGAACAAAATACATAATAAGACCATTTGGGCATTTTATCTTGCGCCCCACAAGATGTTTTAGGTCCCCAGCAATAGCTTTAGACGCCTTTGATTTCCAGCTGGAGACCTTTCCCTGCAAAGAGAGTTAAGTTTTCTTAGCCACCCACATCTTCAGGGTTGGCTTCGAAGCAATGAATCTAAGTGCAGCATCTGAGAATTTTGGCTTTGGATCCCTAGCAAATAGTCTTGCAGGAGGTGAATAATACTCATAAGAATAAGCAGAGTAGTTCTTGGTCTTATGAACATGGCGGTTTGATGAAACACGCTCATATTCATAGGCCTGAGTATGGTTTCCCTGCAAAACATTTGTGTTAGTGCGACTCTAGTGAGTCATCTGTCTGTATGAAGCCTTTAGACCATGTGAAGCCTGTGGTCTGGGGTTTGTCTTCTTCCCTTGTGGTGTCATTACGACATTCAAAGGAAGATTCTCCAGACACCTTTTGGGCACCCAGACTTTCTTCATAGGTGGCCCATTCCTGCAGTTAGTACTGATATACCTGGCAAACACTTCACCATTCTGATTCTTAAACAGTTTATAGTTTGCATCAAAGGATTCATCAATGATAATAGGATTAGCACAAGTGAAGCCAGATAAGGTGGATGGATCCACTGAAGGTTCCTTTGCAGCAACCCATGTGGTTTTGGGGTACTGCTCAGGCTTCCAGTAAGAGCCATCAGCATTCATATTCCTTTCGAACCCAACACCCTCTTTCCTTGGGTTTCGGTTCAGAATCTGCCTTTTGAGGACATCACATAGTGTCTGATGCCCTTTGAGACTTTTGTACATCCCTATTTCAAGCAATGTCTTCAACCTAGCATTTTCATCAGCAATAGTAGTGGCATCCTCAGCAGAGGGGTTAGTTACCACATCAACAGTTGAATATATTGCAACAGTAGTAGCAGTAGAACATTCAGCAACAGAAGTAGCGTTATCACGCTCAAGGCATTTTAGACATGGTGGTTCAAATCCTTCGTGAGCGGGACTGGTCTGTTGAGCGTGAAGTGACTCGTTCTCCTTTTGAAGATCTTCATGAATTGCTCTCAATTTCTCAAGTTCTTGCTTACTTTGAAGATAATCATAGGAAAGCTTTTCATGAGTTGTTGAGAGCATTTCATGATGACATTCAAGTTCCTCATACTTAACATGAAGATTTTTTATGTCTTCAATTAAAGAATGAGATCGAGTCATTTCCGTGTTCAACAGGTCATCGCTTTTGTCTCACATTTTTTGAATATGTTCCATAGCTTTCTGTTGTTTAGTTGCAATTTTAGCAAGTGTTTTGTAGCTGGGTTTGGAATCACAATCAGAGTCATCTTCACTGGATGTTTGATAGTGAGCATTGCGTGAGTTTACCTTGGCACCACGTGCCATGAAGCAATAGGTGGGAGCGGAGTCGTCCTTGTCATTAGCATCAGAGTAGGTGATGAGGCCATTGTCTTCAGTGTTGAAGATGGACTTGGCAATGTAGGCTGTAGCTAGACTTGCAACGCCAGAGTCGGACTCCTCCTCAGACTCCACCTCCGCCTCCTCAGAAGTAGACTCCTCCTCTGAATCCATTTCCTTGCCAACAAACGCACGAGCCTTGCCAGATGAGCTCTTCTTGTGTGATGGGACTTTGAGGAAGACTTGGAAGAAGACTTTGAGTATTTCTTCTTCTTCTTGTCTTCAGAATCATATTCCTTGATCTTCTTCTTGTTGTTGTTCTCATTGTCCCACTATGGACACTCAGAGATGTATTGACCAGGTTTCTTGCACTTGTGCATGTTCTCTTCTTGTAGTCATGAGTAGAAGCTTCATCATTCCTTGAGTTGGATCGTGAAGACTTTCTGAAGCCTTTCTTCCTAGTGAACTTCTGGAACTTCTTCACAAGCATAGCAAGCTCCTTTCCTATATCTTCAGGATCATCAGAACTGTAGTCAGATTCTTCTTCAGATGAGGAAACAGCTTTTTCCTTCAAAGCGCGAGTACGGCCATAGTTGGGACCGTATATATCTCTTTTCTCAGAAAGCTAAAACTCATGTGTGTTGAGCCATTCAAGTATGTCAGATGGATCGAGTGTCTTGAAGTCAGGCCGTTCTTGAATAATCAGGGCTAGGGTGTCAAATGAGCTGTCAAGTGATCTCAGGAGCGTCTTGATGATTTCATGCTTGGTGATCTCAATAGCGCCGAGAGCTTGAAGCTCATTTGTGATATCAGTGAGGCAATCAAACGTGAGCTGAACATTCTCATTGTCGTTTCTCTTGAAGCGGATGAAGAGGTTGCGAAGGACACTGATCCTTTGATCTCTCTGGGTTGAGACGCCTTCGTTGACCCTGGAGATCCAGTCCCAGACTAGCTTTGATGTTTCTAGAGCACTCACACGGCCATACTGTCCTTTGGTCAGATGACCACAGATGATGTTCTTGGCAGTAGAATCTAGTTGAACGAACTTCTTGACATCAGCAGGGGTGACTTTCACCAGTCTTGGGAACGCCATTCTTGACGACATACCAGAGGTCGACATCAATGGCTTCAAGATGCATGCGCATCTTATTCTTCCAGTAGGGATATTCAGTTCCATCGAAGATGGGGCACGCAGCGGAGACTTTGATTATCACTGCAGTCGACATAGCTAAAACTCCAGGTGGTTAAACCGAATCACACAGAACAAGGGAGTACCTTGCTCTGATACCAATTGAAAGTGCTAGTGATCGACTAGAGGGGGGTGAATAGGCGATTTTTATGAAAGTCTTCAAAGCATGGAAGTTTCGGAGACAAATGATAGAAATGATCCTATTAACATGCAGCGAAAGGTAGACTACACTAAGCAAGCCATAGTCAAGTATACAATGAAGTGAAAGCACGAAGATTAATAGCAGCTAGGCAGTATGGATCAGGATGGAAGATAGTATGAACCTAATGAGAACAAACAGTCACACGGTGAAGACAAACAAATAATGCAAGCAGGCAATGACTTCACAAGGACCAACTGTAGATAAAGAGAAGGAAAGGATAGAACCAGTTGTTTGGTGAAGACAAGGATTTGTTGGACCAGTTCCAGTTGCTGTGACAACTGTACGTCTGGTTAGTGAGGATGAGATTTAACTCAGAAGACCGTGTCTTCACCTTATTCCCCGTGACCTAAGGACACACAGTCCTCGCCCAATCACTCATGTAAGTCTTCAAGGTAGACTTCCAGACCTTCACAGACTTCGTTCACCGGTGATCCACAATGACTATTGGATGCTCAGAACACGACGCCTAACCGTCTGGAACTGACACGTGTTCCAACGGTCAGTTTTGAAACACACATGGCAGCTTGACTTGGACTACATAAAGTTGACTTATCCAGCTCTGGATAAGATTTGCTCACATTGTATTTGGTCAAAGACTTAGGATTTGCTTGAGCATCACTTTAGTCATTCTGACTATGTTCACTGGGACCCCACTTAATAGTATGGTGGTTCCTATGACTCAACAAAGAAGAAGATGAAACTACGAAACAACTATGTCTTCGCGCTCCAAAGTCTTCATGCGATGTCTTCTCATGTCATAGTCTTCAGTGTGAATATCTTCACATACCATCATTGTCTTCAATGTCTTCACACATTTTTAGGGGTCATCTCCAGTAGGTAAACCGAATCAATGAGGGACTACTACCTGTGTTATCCTGCAATTCTCACAAACACATTAGTCCCTCAACCAGGTTTGTCGTTAATACTCCAAACCCAACTAGGGGTAGCACTAGATGCACTTACAGTTTGCGCTTACTCATATGTCCCTGTCGGGTGGTTGGTGCGACATATGCCAACGGGTGGCTTATCATTGTGGGAGCCAATAAAACATCACCGGTGCCTGGAAACAGGATAAGGCGAAGGCATGCACGCCGGCGGATCTTACCAAGCTTCAGGGCTCTCCGTGGAGATAACACCCCTACTGCTGCTCTATGGGGTCTCTGCGTGGTCACTAGATTGACAAGTAGCTACAGGAGGCTCCTTGAGTTGTTTGGTGAAAGGATGAGGAAGGGCAAGGCTAGCCCACTTCTCCTCTTTATGAGGTGTCTGGAACTATCGAAAGGGGGATCCCTCTGAATGTGCGCCCTGGGGGGTTTATATAGGCCTACCCCCCAGGGGTACAATGGTAATCCGGCTGGGCACGGGCCCCAGCCATCTGTGTCTATGCTGGCTGGCTTCTTCGCCGACCAATGGGCCCGTCGACTGGTGGGCCCCGTCGGCTGTCGGCCTTCTGGTCGACAGGCCGGTCCCACCGCTCGGGGATCTTGTCGGAGGCTGGTTACTGTTGCCTCGCCTCTGGTGACGAAGGCTTTGTCGTGGTAAGCATGGCTACAGTGCTGCCGCCGAGCGGCTTATTGCTTTAGCCTTACCTCATCTTATCTCCTTAATGGGGCGCCTTCTTCGAGGGTGTGAACTAGCCGGCTATTGGGAGTCGGCCACACGCCAGGCTGACTGGGGGAGGCCTAGCAGCCTTTAGGTGTCTCTCTGACTGAGGGGGCCCGCCACCCACGAGTCGTACTGACAGCTCACCGTGGGTGACGTCGTGGTCAACATGGCAACAGCGCCACGCCGGACGGGTGATGGTTGCCCTGTACGACGCACTGTGGCCATGCGCGTTCCGAGATTCGGGGGTGGCAGGCTTCACTATAGCCACACCCCATCTCATCACCGTTATGTGGGTGCAAACTCTGAGGGCACGATCCCGGCCGCCTGCTGGGGGGCGGCTTCTTGGAGTCGGCCTTCTCGTGGCCGGTTTCTTGGAGCCGGCCCTCTCGTGGTTTCCTTCACGAGGATTTCAGGGCTGGGCCGCCTTCGTGCAGCCGGCCTGAGAGGTAGCCAGCCGAAGGAAGGCGGCCCATGTCTTGGATGCTTGAAGGCTCGATCGGCCTATGATTTTTCTGAAGAGCCAGGGGGAGCCGGCTAGGCTACCCGTGGTCATTTACTCCGACAGTAGTCCCCGAAGCTGGTTGGGCTCCGAGGCAGAAAAGAGACGAGAAGCTCAATCAGCTTCCTATTTTGAGGAGCCGGAAACTGGGAGCCGGTTTTGATTAAGTGAGCCGTCCCTTGGAGGTTTCGAGGCTTGAAGGCGGGAACCAGGCGGCGCGCGAGTCAGGCTGCGAGCTGACCGCTCGTCGCCCGCTCGCCACGTGGCACCCTGTGGCTGGAAGGGCCTGCCAGCCCACGCGCGCGACGGGACGCCGCCGCAGTCCGGGGCCCGCCACTACCGGGCCCCGGTCCACACACGGATCTTCTGTGGCCCGGATGGACCGCGTGCCTCCCAGCGGCGGTTACCACACGCCGTGAAAGCGCAATAATCGCGGGGCGTGGGGGAGTGGGCGCAGTTAATCCTACGTCCCCCCACGCCTCGCCTCCTCGGCTTCGCCGCACGAGGCTATAAGTAGGGGGAGGAGGGGGAGCGGCAAACGCTCACACGCTCGCCCTAGCTCCGCCCCTTCCTTCTTCTTCTTCCTCCTCTCCGTCGCCACAGCTACCCGCCACCGCTCGGTTGTCCCACCAATCTTCTTGGCTCGCCGTTGCTCAGCCGCAACAGGGTCGCGTGCTCCCCATCGCCGAGCCTTTCTCCTCGCCGCGCTATCCCCATGGCGCTGTCGAGCTCCTGGGATGGCTCCAACGTCCATGACGACCACGTCGACTTCCTCCGCCAAATGCGGCGGCTACCAGGCGCGAACTACGTGCGGCTCCGTCTCACGCCGGAGAGGGAGATCTCGCCGGCACCGGAGGAGGACGAGCGGGTAATCTTCCGCTCGCACGGCATGCGCGGCTTCGGCCTGCCGACGAGCGGGTTCTTCCGCTCGTTCCTCGAATTTATCATCTCCAGCCGCATCACCTCACGCCAAACGCGGTGATGCTGCTGTCGGCCTTCATCGCCCTGTGCGAGGGCTTTCTTGGCATCCTCCCCACCCTCGAACTCTGGGGGGAATTCTTCCAGTGCAAGTTTGGCACTGTTGTCGCGGGCGTGCCTGCCCCTTGCGGTGCCTTCATCGCCATGCGGAGGACGAGCGACAATAATCCGTTTCCGGCCACCCAGCTGATCCAGTCGGTGAAGCTCTAGAAAAAATCTTACTTCTATGTGAAGAACATCGCTCTGCAAGGCGACTTCGTCAACCTGCCGGCTTACGTAGCCGGCCCGCCGGCTGGGAGGCAGCCCTCGTGTTCCTACCAGGCCAGGTCGCTATCTCAGGGTGGGGCTGCCTCCGTTGCACGGCTCCGGGTGATGATCCAGTCGGAGGGTCTGACCGGGGGCAACCTGGTGGCCGCCTTCATGGAGCGCCGGGTGCTCCCGCTCTAGGGCCAACCTCATATGATCTGCCAGATGAGCGGCCGCTTCGACCCGTGCCGGCTAAGCACCAAGGATATGCCTCACGCCGAGGTGTCTTAGATGGTAAACTATATTTCCAATTGCAAGCTCACCGAGGAGTGGCAGTACAGCAAGGAGCCGTACTCTCAAGCCAATCCTCTACCTGTAGTAAGTTTCTCTTCTTTTCGTCTTTCCTTGTTGTCGGGTTCATGATGGTCGACTCCTGACCAGTCGGCTTGTTTTTGGCAGAATCCCATGCTTCCGCCGGCAACCGGGGCTGCGGGGGTGGAACGCCAGTTCCTCCCCGACCGCACGATGGACGGCGTTGACGACCCGGACCTGGGGGCGTCTGCCATGGAAGATGACGTCGCAGGGGAGGGCGGTGAGGCAGGAGGCTCTTGTCAGGACCCCGATTCCAAGTCACATCGATCTAGCCGGTAACACCTCATATCACTTTGCGGCCTCACGCATGGTATTCCCACGGGTGTCGCCTTACCATGGCCCGGGACCGTTTGCGCCTTTTGGCTCACGTATATGATAGTGTCGCTAGCATCAATATGACAGAGAACCCGGGACGGCATGGCTAGTCGTGAACCCAAAGCGGCACCAACCTATGGGGACAGGCATACATGATTCACATCGAGCATGTCGGTCAGCAGCGTGTGAATCTGGTCTGTAGCACTGGGCTAACAGGGCTCCGAGAACCCGGGCTGTAGCAGGCTAGGCAGGACTCCGGATGTCACCGCATGACATTACCCCGAAGGGACAGACACAGGAATGAAGTGAAACACATGCCGGCCAGTCAAGTGTCCTGAGCAGTAGTGCTGGGCTAGCAGGACTCCGGTGAACCGGGCTGTAGCGGACTACTATGGCTCATGGCAGCACTAGACTACATTTCCCCATAAGAGAGGCTGCCAAGGATAAACAACTAGATTGTCGGATCCCACACATACCAAGCATTTCAATCATACACACAATATGCTCGATATGTGTAAATACAACATGGCATCACAACATAACTCTACGACTCAAGTATTAATTCATTAGGCTCCGAGGAGCGAGATATTACAAACATGGGTCTCATGACCCAACAATCATAGCATACAAATCAAGCACATGCGGAAGCTTAACATGTCTGAGTACAGACATCTACAAATGAAAAAGGCTAAGAAGCCTGACTATCTACCAGATCCTGCCGAGGGCATAAGATCGTAGCTGAGGTATCAAGCTAAACATCAAAGTCCACGCGGAACTACTAGCGAGACTGAAGTCTCTCTGCAAAACATAAATTAAGCAAACGTGAGTACAAAGGTACTCAGCAAGACTTACATCAGAACTAGCTACATATGCATCGGTATCAACAAGGGGGGTGGTGGAGTTTGACTGCAGCAAGCCAGCTTTGACTCAGTGGCTAACCTGAACTACGACTGCAAGCAACTCTTTTGAGGTGGCGCACACGAGTCCACATATTCACCATTCAATAAACCACTATGGATCCGCTCCCGTCTCCCTACGAGAAGGCCATTCATAGCACTCACACTTATCTTGCGAGTTTTAGAGTATCCACTTTCACTTGTCTATGAACTATGCAAGGGGTCCAAGTTCCCATATCCGAGGAATCCGGCTATTCGAATAGATAATGATAACCCTGCAGGGGTGTACTTCTTCACACACGCTCCCACCACTTATCACCATATACACGTCATGTATCTCGGCAACCTTCAAGCGGAAGCCTGGCGAGGGTGTCGGCCACAGCTTACCTAAACACTCAAGTCTCTAGTCCAGGTGTATCGCCTATCCAGGTTCCATCCACAGGGAGTCCGGCCGAGGTTTCCACATACGGCCCCAAACGATGTGAACAGGGTTCCCGAGACACCAAACGGGCGCCCAGTACACCGTGCCACGGTGTATTTACTGCATCATAGCCCACCCCTAGGGTCAGCGCTACGCACGGCCGCCAACACATAACCTACAAACACCAGAAACTAGTTGCAACTCCTGGACAGAGTACTAGGGTGATTAAGAAGCCGAGAGGGTCAATTAAGGATCCCAATGAGTGGTAGTAGCTGTTCATGGATCATAGACACAGAACTCAGTTCCTGAGGACGGTTTCAATGAGACAACCCACCATGTACTCCTACATGGCCTCTCACCGCTACCTTTACCAAATCGTGTTCACACACAGTAGGACATGTTCACACACCTCCGATTCATTCCCGATGAATCAGACCTGACACAACTCTATGCAATAGCAGGCATGACAGACAAGCATGAATGAGTAGGCACATCAGGGCTCAAACAACTCCTACTCATGCTAGTGGGTTTCATCTATTTACTGTGGCAATGACAGGTCATGCAGAGGATAAGGGTTCAACTACCGCAACAAGTAACAGATGAATCGTTGTTGTCCTAATGCAGTAAAAGAGAGCAGGAGTGAGAGAGTGGGCTTGTATCGGAATGAACAAGGGGGTTTTGCTTGCCTAGCACTTCTGAAGATATCATTGGGTCTTCATCAGTGTCAACGATCACAGCATCGGTACAACGTCTATCGAGAGGGGACAACGACCAGCAACAGAGAAGGAACACAATCAATGCAATGCACAACATGATGCATGATAATGACATGGCAATATGTTGTTGATTGAGCTAATGCAACTAGCAACACCATTAAATGAAGTTGGTTTGAATACAAGATTCAAATTCAAACTCCATATATGATAAGTTATATGCCATTTATTTGTTTTGTCCAAAACAGAGGACAAACATTGTTCAAACATGCATGAAAATGCCATAAACAGATTCCTTGAATTTTTCTGATAATTTTTCATATATAAATTATTTCATTTGGAGTTACGGTTTAAATTCTATGAATTTTTGAAGTTTAAATTAATTTCTGGAATTTCCTGAATAAGAATAAATCCAGAAAAGGTTAACTGCGTCAGCATGACGTCGTTGTGACGTCAGCAGGTCAACAGACCGGGTCCATGTCAAACCTGACCAGTGGGGTCCACTAGTCAGTGGGACAGAAACTAATCCCGCGTTGACTACGGCTTTGACCCGCTGTGGGGCCCGCTGTTAGTGACTAGGTGAGGTCCAGCTGGCGGGGATTGGCACTAATGACCCCGCCACGTCGGCTGTCGCCGGAGTTGGCCGGCGGAGACCAAACCCGCGGAGGCAACGCACCGGACTTGCGCTAAAGGCGACGGGGGCGGTGGCTAAGGGCATCGGGGCGTAGCCCGGACTCGCCCGCATCCAGGGAGGTGGGTGGGTGGCCGTGGGGGCGCCGGAGCTCGCCGGAACGGAGCTCGCGGCGGCGGCCGGAGCTCGGGTGACGATGGATTCAGGGCTAGAGAGTGTGGGAGGGGGAGGTGCTGGTGGCTACGGGTTCGCGGAGACGCGCTGAGCACACTGGTGTGCTCGGACACGGGCTGCACTGCCCATGGCCGCGTCTGCGTCATCGCCGGCGGCGAGGAGCTGACGGCTTCGGTGGAAGATGCAGCTAGAGGACGGGAATGAGCTCAGGGAGGAGGGGGGTAGACGCAGCAGCTCACAGCGAGTTGAACGAAGGCCTCGGCGTGCTCGGGGAGGGGTTGGTGACAATGGGAGGTCGGTGGCGATCTCCGGCGGCAGAGGAGGAAGAAGACGATGGCAACGGCGATGCAGACCGTCCGGGCTTGGTTCCTTCGTCTTGGAGAAACGGCGCGAGGATTCAGAGCTCGGGGGCACGACCGGAGGGCGAGGGGACGGCTGTGGCTGCGCGTACGCGAGACGGTGGCCGGCGGTTGCTCTTGGATGGAGCTCGGGGAGGAGCTAGGGAGTGAGGGAGAGAGCAGAGAATGAGGGAGAGGAGCGAGGGGTCTCCAGGGGGTGTTGTGGTGCTCGGAGCCGTCCCCAGCAACAGCGGCAACCAGGAGCTGGCCGAGCGCGTGCGCGCGCACCGCGGCCACACGCCCTCCTGCCTACTGGCAGGAGGTTAGGGGTGACTGGTGCGTGGGCCTCGTGGGCTGGCTGTCCACTGGGCCGGCCAGGTAAGTCCAGGTAGGCCTTTTTTGTTTTTGTTTTTTTTCTATTTGTTTGCTGTTGTTTTGGCTTTAGTAAAAATACTAAAGCATTTTGTAAAATGCTGGAATAATTTGTGGACACTCTCTAGATTATTCTAGTGGCCCACATTTAATTTCAGCATTATCTGAGCATTTAAATTATTTATAGTATTTAAATGCCCAAAGTCAAATACAATATGAATTAATTCAAAAATCCAGGAATGACCTAGAAATATGTTCATCATTTTTGGCAGAGGTTTTCACCCTTATCAGAAATCATGAACATTTTCAAAGGGCATTTTTGGGTTCATTGAAAATGACTTTAGTTGAGCCTATTTGAAATCCATGTGGTGCTAGGGTTTGAACATCCCCATTTCAAGTTTTTTGAGAATTTAAACATGATGCAAGATGATGATGCAAAGACAAGCAAGGCCAAAGCTAGGGCTGTGACAGCTCTGGGCTCGGGGCTGCCCTCGAGGACTGGCCGGATGATGTCGAGGCCGAAGTCATTCCGCACCGCCGACCGGCGCCCGATCATCAAGGCGCGGGCCCATCTGCCACGCCGGCTGCTCATGGTGGCGCGCAGAAACGCCGGGCCGCGTCGACCTAGTTCGACAGTCGGCCAAAGAAGCCCAAGAGTACCGCAGTGGCGACCAAGCGGGACGAAGCGGCCGCGAAGGCGGCCTGCTTCCGCAAGGTGGTGAAGTAGCCGCAAGCGGTTTCAGCGTAAGTGTCGTTTTTCTTACGCCTTTCTTTTTCTTCTTCGGTTGATATTCTTCTAAGCCTTCTTCTTGACTTATCAAACAGGGCCCCACTTTCTCTCAAACGGGCCCCTACCGCCTCTGTAGTTAGACCCGTGGGAGGGTCCTCAAGCTCCCGCCATGTGGATCCCCGCGCCGATCTCCTAGAGGCGACGGAGCGAAACGCGCGGGAAGCGCAGGAGGAGCAGGAGGCGGAGGAGCGGAGGGCGGCTCAGGAGGTGAGGGAGAACTCGGCGGAGGCGCGGGCCGACGCGGCTGCCAAGGCCCAGGGGGAGGCCGCGGCCACGGAGAAGGAGGTGGAGGCCCAGCGGAACCAGCCTCCGCTTCTCGTCATCCCCCTTCGCGCCGCAGCTCCTGACATTCCAGTGCCCCCAACGGAGGAGACCAGCCGTGGCCAGTCGGCGAAGGGGAAGGAGACGGAACCGACGCCGCCGACTGGAAAGGGCCAAGGTAGCCGGCCCGACGCACCGCCCGTGCAGCCGGCCGGAGCTGAGCTGACTGTCGGGGCGGACCTTGTGGTCCTGTCGCCATCTCGTCGGCGCATGGAGAAGGCGACTTCAGCGCCAGATCCGCAAAACGCCGCTGGCACCGGCCCGTCGACCCAGGACCTGGAAGCGGCTAGCGATAGCTCGTCCGGGTGGACGCCAGGCGGCGGGACGGCCGTGCTAAACGTGGCGGCGCAGGACGTCCGGAACCGGCTTCAGGCCCAAGCTACCGCGCTGAAGCGGTACACTCAAGAATTTCTCACGACGCGAGCGGTGATCCGGGTGAGTCATTCCGCTTTTCGTTCATTGCTCCTAATTTCTTCCGTGGGGGCGCATCAGCGCACCCACTGGGTGTAGTCCCCGAGTTCCGAGTCGGCTGCTGAGCAGGCGGCTTGGAACTTCTTGATAGACTCCGATTGTCGTCTTGTTCTTACTTGTATCACTTATCTTATCTGCAGGAGTATCATAACCTCCGCGCGGCTGCCTTCAACTCCCAGGCCCAGGAGTTGAATCAGAAAACCACCGATCTGGCCGAGAGCCGGAGTAAGTGCTTCATCTTTTGTCTCA
This sequence comes from Triticum urartu, assembly GCF_003073215.2. Classification (NCBI taxonomy): domain Eukaryota; kingdom Viridiplantae; phylum Streptophyta; class Magnoliopsida; order Poales; family Poaceae; genus Triticum; species Triticum urartu. The sequence continues at coordinate 622,043,715 of NC_053028.1, forward strand.
AGTGGGGGTGCGTCAGCGCACCCACTGGGTGTAGTCCCCGAGATTCGGGCCGACTGCTGAGCAGTCGGGTCAGATATTTTCCTGACGACTTCTTTCTTCATATCTGCAGGGGCCAATGCTGATTGAGGAGCCAGCTAAGCGGAGCCCAGACCGCCCTTCGCGCCAAGGAGGCCGAGTGCGCCGCCCTGGCTCAAGAACGCGATTCGCCTGGCCAAGAAACTGGCTGACCAGGAGGAGAGCCACAAGGCGGCCCTGAAGGCGGCGCATGACAGCGAGGCCGCCCTCAAAGCCGAATATGAGACCAAGGCGGCGAACTAAGCCGAGGCAAGGCAGGCGCTGAGTCAAGGCTACAGCCGGGTGGAAGTGTCACATCCCTAGCTTCTGGCAGTTCACTAGGCTAGTTTCATGTGTGCATCATGTTTAAATTTTGCCTAAACTTGAAATGGGGATGTTCAAACCCTAGCACCAAATGAAATCCAACTAGGATCACAATGAAATATTCTCAATGATCCCAAAATGCCCTTTGGAAATGTTCATCATTTCTGATAAAGGTAAAAACCTCTGCCAAAAATGATAAACATATTTCTAGGTCATTTCTGGATTTTTGAATTAACTCATATTGTAATTGAATTGGGGCATTTAAATCCTATAAATATTTTAAATGCTCTAATAATTCTGAAACTAGTTGAGGGTTGTTGGGAATAATTTCAATAGTGCCCACAAATATTTTCAGGATTTTTGGAAATGCTCTGGCATTTTTAATAAAGACAAAACGACTGAAGAAAATAGAAAACAGAAACAATTAATAAAAGAGAGAGGAGAAAGGAACCTACCTGGCCCACTTACCTGTAGCCGGCCCAGCTTGACCAGCCCAGCCCACCTACCTCATCGCTCGTCGTCTTCCTCTGCCAGTAGGCAGAGGCGAAGACGCACGCGCGCGCCGGGAGGCCTCCACCTCCTGCTTCACACTGGCGGCGTCCCTGCGAGTCCAGCTGCTTACCTGGAGACGCCATGCTGCCCCCCCCGACTCTCTCTCGCTCTCTCTCTCGTCCCCATCCTCTCCCCTGGCTCTCTCCATCGCACGCACCGAACGCAGCCGCCGTCGCCGCTCACCGTTGCCGCATCCAGAGCCTCCCCCTCGACCCCTCGACGTGCCCAGTAGCTCCGCTACCTCGTTCTCGACCTCCTCGCCAAGCCAAGCTACGCCGGATGCCGCGGGATGCCCTCACCGCCGTCTTCTTCAACCTCGGGCCACCGAGATCGCCGACGACCGTGCGCCCGCTCCGACGCTTCCCCGAGCTCGCTAAGGCCACCGAACGAACCCCTGTGAGCTCCTGCGTGGATCCCCTCCTTCCTCCCCTTCGATTTCGAGCCGTAGACATCGCCCCCTTGACGACCGTAGCCGCCGCCGCTTGAGCTCGTCGTCGGCGCAGCTCCGGCGACCAAATGGTCACCCCGGCGAGTCCAACTTGCTCCCCGCATCACATAGTGCCCAGCTAGACCTTCGCCTCGCTCGTTAGCTCACTGCAGCGCTAACCTGCACCAGCCCCGAACTCCGGCAGCCGCCGCGGGTTCCACTCCAGCGAACTCCGGCCACCCCCGCACCTCCCGTTGGTCTCCCTAGATGCTCACGGGCATGGGCTATCCTCTGGTGCCCCTGGCGCGTCCATCCGTCGCCTCTGGTGAGTTCCGAGCAAACTCCGCCGCCGTTCGAGGTCACCGCCGGCGAGACTCCGGTGACTGTCGACGTGGCCACTTAGTTAGCATTAATCACTCACTAATTGACCTCCTGACCCACTTACATGTGGGCCCAATGCCTAAACTATTTAGTTTAACTTTCTGTTAGATTAGCACTAATTTCAGTGGGCCCCGCTTGTCAACTTTGACTTGGCCACGTCAGCTTTGACCGGGTCCCACATGTCAGCCTCTGTAGCTGACTATGTGTCACTGACTAGTGGGCCACACCTGTTAGGTTTGACCTGGACGGTCTTGTTGACCAGCTGACATCAGCATGACCTAATGCTGACGCAATATTTCCTTTCTGGAATTTAAATAAATCTTAAATGATTTATTATTTTCAGAAAATTCCCAAAACTTCTAAAAATCATAGAAATTCAACCGTAACACCAAATGAAATAAATTATATCTGAAACATTATCAGAAAAATTCGAGGAATCCATCTATACCATTTTCATGCATGTTAGAACAACTTAAGGCCACTGTTTAGGACAAATCAAATGAATGGTATTTAAATAACCACATGTGGAGTTTGAATTTGAACTTTGGGTTCAAACCAACTTCATTTAATTGTGTTGCTAGTTGCATTAGCTCAATCAACAACATATTGCCATGTCATTATCATGCATCATGTTGTGCATTGCATTGATTGTGTTCCTTCTCTGTTGCTGGTCGTTGTCCCCTCTCGATAGACGTTGTACCGATGCTGTGATCGTTGACACTGATGAAGACCCAATGATATCTTCAGAAGTGCTAGGCAAGCAAAACCCCCTTGTTCATTCCGATACAATCCCACTCTCTCGCTCCTGCTCTCTTTTACTGCATTAGGACAATAACGATTCATCTGTTACATGCTGCAGTAGTTGAACCCCTTTCCTCTGCATGACATGTCATTGTCACAGTAAATAGATGAAACCCACTAGCATGAGTAGGAGTTGTTTGAGCCCTGATGTGCCTACTCATTCATGCTTGTTTGTCATGCCTGCTATTGCATAGAGTTGTGTCGGGTCTGATTCATCGGGAATGAATTGGAATGGTGATGAACATGTCCTACTGTGTGTGAGCTAAGTGTGTGAACACGATTTGGTAAAGGTAGCGGTGAGAGGCCATGTAGGAGTACATGGTGGGTTGTCTCATTGAAACCGTTCTTAGGAACTAAGTTCTGTGTCTGTGATCCATGAACAGCTACTACCACTCATTGGGATCCTTAATTGACCCTCTCGGCTTCTTAATCACCTTAGTCCTCTGTCTAGGAGTTGCAACTAGTTTCTGGTGTTTGTAGGATATGTGTTGGCGGCCGTGCGTAGCGCTGACTCCAGGGGTGGGCTATGTTGCGGTAGATACACCGTGGTCGGGCATGCCGGGCGCCCGTTTGGTGTCTCAGAACCCTATACACATCGTTCGGGGCCGTATGTGGAAACCTCAGCCGGACTCCCTGCGGATGGAACCTGGATAGGCGATAAACCTGGACTAGAGACTTGAGTGTTTAGGTAGGCCGTGGCCGACACCCTCGTTGGGCTTCCGCTTGAAGGTTGCCGAGTACATGTCGTGTAAACGACGGTAAGTGGTGGGAGCGTGTGTGAAGAAGTACACCCCTGCAGGGTTATCATTATCTATTCGAATAGCCGGATTCCTCGGATATGGAAACTTGGATCCCTTGCATAGTTCATAGACAAGTGAAAGTGGATACTCTAAAACTTGCAAGATAAGCGTGAGTTCTATGGATGGCGTTCTCGTAGGGAGGCGGGAGCGGATCCATAGTGGTGTATTGAATGGTGAATATGTGGACTCGTGTGCGCCACCTCAAAAGAGTTGCTTGCAGTCGTAGTTTAGGATAGCCATTGAGTCAAAGCTGGCTTGTTGCAGTCAAACTCCACCACCCCCCTTGTTGATACCGATGCATATGTAGCTAGTTCTGATGTAAGTCTTGCTGGGTACATTTGTACTCACGTTTGCCTATTTTATGTTTTGCAGAGAGACGTCAGTCTTGCTAGTAGTTCCGTGTGGACTTCGACGTTTAGCTTGATACCTCAGCTACGATCTTGTGCCCTCGGCAGGATCTGGTAGATAGTCAGGCTTCTCAGCCTTCTTCATTTGTAGTTGTCTGTACTCAGACAAGTTAAGCTTCCGCATGTGCTTTGAATTGTATGCTATGATTGTTGGGTCATGAGACCCATGTTTGTAATATCTCGCTCCTCGAAGCCTAATTGAATAAATACTTGAGTCGTAGAGTTATGTTGTGATGCCATGTTGTATTTACACATATCGAGCATATTGTGTGTATGATTGAAATGCTTGGTATGTGTGGGATCCGACAATCTAGTTGTTTATCCTTGGCAGCCTCTCTTATGGGGAAATGTAGTCTAGTGCTTCCATGAGCCATAGTAGTCCGCTACAGCCCGGTTCACCGGAGTCCTGTAGCCCAGCACTACTGCTCAGGACACTTGACTGGCCGGCATGTGTTTCACTTTGTTCCTGTGTCTGTCCCTTCGGGGAAATGTCACGCGGTGACATCCGGAGTCCTGCCTAGCCTGCTACAGCCCGGGTTCCCGGAGTCCTGTTAGCCCAGTGCTACCGGATTCACACGCTGCTGACCGACATGCTCGATGTGATTCATGTATGCCTGTCCCCATAGGTTAGTGCCGCTTTGGGTTCACGACTAGCCATGTCGGCCCGGGTTCTCTGTCATATGGATGCTAGCGACACTATCATATACGTGAGCCAAAAGGCGCAAACGGTCCCGGGCCATGGTAAGGCGACACCCGTGGGATACCGTGCGTGAGGCCGCAAAGTGATATGAGGTGTTACTGGCTAGATCGATGTGACTTGGAATCGGGGTCCTGACAGGAAGACTTAATCGACGGTAGGCCGCCTTCTTCTTCGTTTCTTTGCCTGCCTCCTGCCATATGGTTCGTCTTTTGATTTTGTGTTGTTTCTTTCTTCTTTGTGCAGATTACTTTCACGGCTACTCGGTTGCCGCTACCCAAGCCATCGAGGCCCACCGCGACGCGCGACGGCAGGCAGGGGTCGAGATCGCGCCGGGCGCCGGCCGGTCACTTGACGAGCAGCTTCTGGCGATTCAAGCCCGCCTACAGTCGGCTCACCACCTGCTCCGCCGGCTTCAGCGCACCGGGGCGCAAGTGCTGGCCGCCCTCTGGCCTGGCGAGGTGATTCCGCGCACCCCAAGTTGGACTGCCAACTGGCTGGAGGTCGCCGCTTCGAGGCTTGGAAGGCGTCAACGGCCCGGTCCGGCGCTGGGCGGGCGCTGGAGTTCATCCGAGCTTGGTATCCTGGGCTGAACTTGGACCAGTTGAGCACCTGGCAGCAGGAGGCCGACGAGGAGCTGGAGGCGGTGCGGCCGGCTATCGTCCAGCGCGCCTCGGCGATCGCCAAGTACACTGACACTAGCGCCTTTGCCCCTAAGGTGGATGATGCCGACGTCGCTCAGCCGGAGGAGTGGTTCGGGCTGAACCCGGCAGAAGGTGAGGACTCGGCGGAGGAGATTGCTTCCAGCGATGAGGGCGAAGGGGAAGAGGGAGAGGATGGTGAAGACGTGCCAGACAGCGAAGCGACCAGCCCGCCTCAGCCTGATCGTGCCTCCAACAACGAGGCGAGCGCAAGCGCGCCGCCTGCAAGAGGTGATGATCATGCCGAGACTCACCAGCCGGCCACTCCTCCAGCCGGCACTGCCGTCTCCACCGACCTGCCCGACTCGCCCGTCGCTCCCTTGGCCTGATCCGCCGTCCTTGCTTTTCCTGCTCGTTACTCTTTTGAACAATGTTTATTAAATTTGCGCAGTTCCACCCACTGGGGGTGTGTTTAAACTATGTTGAATGCTGGCCTTTTTGAAGGTCTTTTGTGTAAATATAATCATGCAAGTGTTTGGCTTCCGTTCATGTTTGCTTTCATCTTTTTGGCTTTTTCCTTTGCCGCCTTCCCTTGGCCACCGCCTTCCCAGCCGGACAGCTACTCTGTAGTCTGTGGCTGGAGAAGGACTTGGTTGTTTTGGGAAGACAAGTACTCGAGCTTTCTTAGATTGCAGCAAGGTGAACGGGAAGCCGGCCAGCCGGCTGCTCCGGCTCGTGTTATATAAGTTCGTTAGTCCTTAGCCGTTTTTCATGTAGGCATCCTTTCCTGCCCTTAGCTCTTGCCAATCGGATAGTCGATTCTTCGAGCTGTGACTTTTGACAAGAGGAGGCTTGGGTGCCGGCACACTACTTGTCTGACTGCAGGCAGAACTTTAGATATAACTCGAGGCGGCGAGTCCCGGGGCCGACTGGTCGAACCCGGTGCCGGATGAAAAAAAGTAAATGTAGTAACGTAATTGTAGGCATGATACTCATCTTTCATAGATAAAAGAGGGTAGTCACCGAGTGCTCCTCGGGGGACCCTTTGACTTGTACTTAGTACAAAAGGTAGCGTGCTACGTACTGCTTTTTAACTGTAAAATCTTCGGAGGAGATTAGCGTTCCATGGTCGTTCCGACTCCTTGCCGGAATCATCTCTTTTGCGTGCCTTCGGCTTCTGCGCGTCGATTAGGTAGTAGGAGTCGTTGCCTAAAGCTCTGCTGATGACGAAGGGGCCCTCCCAAGGGGCCGAGAGCTTGTGCTGGCTGGCTGTTCGCTGGATCAGCCGGAGCACAAGATCGCCCTCTTGGAAGGATCTTGGTTTGACCTTCCGGCTGTGGTAGCGGCGCAGGCCCTGCTGATAGATGGTGGACCGGTTGAGGGCTAATAGTCGGCCTTCTTCCAGCAGGTCGACGCCGTCTTCTCGTGCTTCCTTGGCATCCACCTCCGTGTACATGGTGACCCGAGGTGAGTCGAACTCGATGTCAGATGGGATGACAGCCTTGGCACCATATACAAGGAAGAAAGGGGTGAAGCCGGTTGACTTGTTTGGGGTAGTGCGCAGACTCCAAAGGACAGCCGGCAGCTCGTCGAGCCAACAGCCGGCCGAACGCTCCAGTGGCACGACCAGTCGGGGCTTGATGCCGGAGAGGATGAGGCCATTTGCGCGCTCGACCTGGCCGTTTGACTGCGGGTGGGCAACGGACGCTAGGTCCAGCCGGATGTCGTGTGTTGCGCAGAAACGTGCTAGTGCTCCCTTTGCAAAATTTGTACCATTGTCGGTGATGATGTTGTGCGGTATGCCGTACTGGGTTATGATATCTGCAATGAACATCACGGCAGTCAGCCCATTCAGCTTCTTAATCGGCTTTGCTTCAATCCAGTTGGTAAATTTGTCCATAGTGACGAGCAGATGTGTCATGCCGCCATGTGCCGTCTTGAATGGGCCCACCATGTCCAGCCCCCAGACGGTAAAAGGCCAGGTGAGGGGGATGGTCTTGAGCACAGAAGCCGGCAGGTGTTGCTTGGAACTGAAAACTTGGCACCCTTTGCGGTGTTTGACTAGCTCCTTGGCATCATCCAAAGCAGTCGGCCAGAAGAATCCATGGCGGAAAGCTTTGGCAACGAGTAATCTTGAGGCCGCATGGTGGCCGCATTCACCTTGGTGGATGTCCTTGAGGATTGCTATGCCCTTTTCTGGCTCGACGCAGCGCTGGAAGACTCCAGTGACACTGCGCCTAACAAGCTCTTGGTTTACTATTGTGTATGCTCCGGCTCGGCGTTGGACTTGTCTTGCCGAGATCTCGTCAGTTGGCAACTCTCTGTTTACTAAGAAGTTGAGGATGGGCTGGGCCCATGATGGAGCTGTGACTTCTTCTGCTGTTAAAACTGCTACTATGACCGAGGCGGGTGGGATGGGTGGTGAAGAGTTGGAGTCGGCCACCGCCTGTTGTGTCGATGCAATCCCCGGGCTGGCTGCGGTAGCCCCCGGGCCGAGTTCCGAAGTTCCCGAGCCAGGTGCGACTATGGCAGTCCCCGGGCCGCCTGTCGAAGTCCCCGAGCCGCCTGCTTGGTTCCCCAAGTCGGATCCGACTGCGTCGGGGTCAGGCGGCATGAAGATGGAATCGGATTCTGGAGACGGCTTGAGGAGGCGGTGGAGAGAAACGCCGGTTGGTATAGCTTGCCGGGTGGAGCCTATTCATGCCAGGGCATCTGCTCGCACGTTGTCGGCCCGTGGTACATGAAGGAACTTGCACCCTTCAAAATATCCACTGATTTGCTGAACGAGGAAGCGGTAGCTCGCCATGTTCGCGTCCTTGGCATCCCAGTCGCCAGATGACTGTTGGACCACCAAATCCGAGTCGCCATAGCACAAGATCCGGCGGATGCCGAGCTCTTTGGCTAGCCGGAGCCCGTGTATTAGCGCCTCGTACTCGGCCACATTGTTGGAGGTGGCAAAATGAATTTGCAATGTGTACTTGACCTTGTCGCCCTTGGGAGAGGTGAGGATGATGCCGGCTCCCAAGACGGTGTGCATCTTGGACCCATCGAAGTGCATCCGCCAATGAGTGGAGTCGGGGGCCGGTGGCAGGTATTGGGTTTCGGCCCAGTCGACGAGGAAGTCGTCCAGTGCTTGGGATTTAATGGCGGTGCGTGGCTGGTAGAAGATCGTGTAAGGAGCCAACTCAATGGCCCATTTTGCCACTCGGCCGGATGCATCTCGGCTGCCTATGATTTTGACGAGCGGGGCAGTACATACGACCGTGATGGGGTGCTCTTGAAAGTAGGGCTTGAGCTTTTTGGCGGCGAAGTACACACCGTAGCACATCTTCTGGTAGTGTGGGTAGTTGTGCTTCGAGGCGGATAATACTTCGCTTAAATAATACACCAGCCTCTGGACTAGCTGAGCTCGGCCTTCTTCTGGGCGCTGGACCACGATAGCTGTGCTGACCACCCGGCTAGTGGCGGCAATGTAAAGGAGCATGGGCTCTTTCTCAGTCGGTGCCGCCAAGACAGGCGGTGTGGTCAGCATCTTCTTTAGCTCGTGGAAAGCATGGTCTGCTTGGTCGTTCCACTCGAAGTGAGTGGACTTCTTCATGAGTCGGTAGAGGGGGAGAGCTTTCTCTCCGAGCTGGCTGATGAAGCGGTTCAGGGAAGCCAAGCATCTGGTGAACTTCTGGACGTCTCATAGCTTGGTGGGAATCTCCATTCTCTCTATGGCCTTGATCTTCATCGGGTTGCATTCGATGCCGCGTTCGGAGACCAGGAAGCCTAGAAGCTGGCCGGCTGGTACTCCGAACACACATTTTTCGGGGTTGAGCTTGATCTGAAAACGGCGCAAGTTTTCAAATGTCTCTCTGAGGTCTTCCAGCAAGGTGTCGCGCTTCTCCGTCTTCACCACAATATCGTCTACATAGACGTGGGCATTTCTGCCGAGCTGCTTGAGGAGGCATTTCTGCATGCAACGCTGAAAAGTGGCACCGGCATTTCTCAAGCCGAATGTCATACTCAGGTAGCAGAAAGCTCTGAATGGTGTGATGAAGGCGGTCTTCAGGCGGTCAGCTGGATCTGTTGGAAATATTCCCTAGAGGCAATAATAAAATGGTTATTATTATATTTCTTTGTTCATGATAATTGTCTATTGTCCATGCTATAATTGTGTTATCTAGAAATCGTAATACATGTGTGAATACATAGACCACAACATGTCCCTAGTGAGCCTCTAGTTGACTAGCTCGTTGATCAAAAGATAGTCATGGTTTCCTGACTATGGACATTGGATGTCATTGATAACGGGATCACATCATTAGGAGAATGATGTGATGGACAAGACCCAATCCTAAGCATAGCTCAAAGATCATGTAGTTTTTTTCTATAGCTTTTCCGAATGTCAAGTATCATTTCCTTAGACCATGAGATTGTGCAACTCCCGGATACCGTAGGAGTGCTTTGTGTGTGCCAAACATCACAACGTAACTGGGTGACTATAAAGGTGCACTACGGGTACCTCCGAAAGTGTCTGTTGGGTTGGCACGAATCGAGACTGGGATTTGTCACTCCGTATGACGGAGAGGTATCTCTGGGCCCACTCGGTAATGCATCATCATAATGAGCTCAATGTGACCAAGTGGTTGATCACGGGATCATGCATTACGGTACGAGTAAAGTGACTTGCCGGTAACGAGATTGAACGAGGTATTGGGATACCGACGATCGAGTCTCGGGCGAGTAACGTACCGATTGACAAAGGGAATTGTATACGGGATTGATTGAATCCTCGACATCGTGGTTCATCCGATGAGATCATCGAGGAGAAAGTGGGAGCCGGCATGGGTATCCAGATCCCGCTGTTGGTTATTGACCGGAGAGTCGTCTCGGTCATGTTTGCGTGTCTCCCGAACCCGTAGGGTCTACACACTTAAGGTTCGGTGACGCTAGGGTTGTTGAGATATTAGCATACGGTAACCCGAAAGTTGTTCGGAGTCCTGGATGAGATCCCGGACGTCACGAGGAGTTCCGGAATGGTCCGGAGGTGAATATTTATATATAGGAAGTCAAGTTTCGGCCATCGGGAAAGTTTTTGGGGTAATCGGTATTGTACCGGGACCATCGGAAGGGTCCCGGGGGTCCACCGGGTGGGGCCGCCTATCCCGGAGGGCCCCATGGGCTGAAGTGGGAGGGAAACCAGCCCCTGGTGGGCTGGTGCGCCCCCCATGGGCCTCCCCTGTGCCTAGGGTTGGAAACCCTAGGGGTGGGGGCGCCCCACTTGGCTTGGGGGGCAAGCCACCCACTTGGCCACCGGCCCCCTTGGAGATCCCATCTCCTAGGGCCGGCGCCCCCCCCCCCTAGGGGTCCTATATATAGTGGGGGGAGGGAAGCCGCACCCTAGCCCCTGGCGCCTCCCTCTCCCTCCCGTGACACCTCTCCCTCTCGCTGAGCTTGGCGAAGCCCTGCCGAGATCACCGTTGCTCCACCACCACGCCGTCGTGTTGCTGGATCTCCATCAACCTCTCCTTCCCCCTTGCTGGATCAAGTTGGAGGAGACGTCTTCCCAACTGTACGTGTGTTGAACGCGGAGGTGCCGTCCGTTCGGTGCTAGGTCATCGGTGATTTGGATCACGACGAGTACGACTCCATCAACCCTGTTCTCTTGAACGCTTCCGCTCGCGATCTACAAGGGTATGTAGATGCAATCCCCTCTCCCTCGTTGCTAGATGACTCCATAGATTGATCTTGGTGATGCGTAGAAAATTCTAAAATTCTGCTACGTTCCCCAACAGTGGCATCATGAGCTCGGTCTATGCGTAGTTTCTATGCACGAGTAGAACACAAAGCAGTTGTGGGCATCGATATTGTCAATTTACTTGCCGTTACTAGTCTTATCTTGATTTGGCGGCATCGTGGGATGAAACGTCCTGGACCGACCTTACACGTACGCTTACGTGAGACTGGTTCCACCGACTGACATGCACTAGTTGCATAAGGTGGCTAGCGGGTGTCTGTCTCTCCCACTTTAGTCGGATCGGATTAGATGAAAAGGGTCCTTATGAAGGGTAAATAGAAATTGGCATACCACGTTGTGGTTTTGGCGTAGGTAAGAAACGTTCTTGCTAGAAACCTATAGCAGCCACGTAAAAACTTGCAACAACAATTAGAGGACGTCTAACTTGTTTTTGCAGCATGTGTCGTGTGATGTGATATGGCCAAAAGGATGTGATGAATGATATATGTGATGTATGAGATTGATCATGTTCTTGTAATAGGAATCACAACTTGCATGTCGATGAGTATGACAACTGGCAGGAGCCATAGGAGTTGTCTTAATTTATTTATCACCTGCGTGTCAACATAAACGTCATGTAATTACTTTACTTTATTGCTAAAGCGTTAGCCATAGTAGTAGAAGTAATAGGTGACGAGAGAACTTCAAGAAGACATGATGATGGAGATCATGGTGCCATGCCGGTGACAACGATGATCATGGAGCCCCGAAGATGGAGATCAAAAGGAGCAAATGATATTGGCCATATCATGTCACTATTTGATTGCATGTGATGTTTATCATGTTTTACATCTTATTTGCTTAGAACGACGGTAGCTTAATAAGATGATCCCTCGTAATAATTTCAAGAAAGTGTTCCCCCTAACTGTGCACCGTTGCGAAGGTTCGTTGTTTCGAAGCACCATGTGATGATCGGGTGTGATAGATTCTAACGTTCGAATACAACGGGTGTAAGCCAGATTTACACACGCAATACACTTAGGTTGACTTGACGAGCCTAGCATGTACAGACATGGCCTCGAAACACAGAAGACCGAAAGGTCGAGCATGAGTCGTATAGAAGATACGATCAACATGAAGATGTTTACCGATGTTGACTAGTCCGTCTCACGTGATGATCGGACACGGCCTAGTTGACTCGGATCATGTTTCACTTAGATGACTAGAGGGATGTCTATCTGAGTGGGAGTTCATTGAATAATTTGATTAGATGAACTTAATTATCATGAACTTAGTCTAAAATCTTTACATTATGTCTTGTAGATCAAATGGCCCACGCTAATGTTGCCCTCAACTTCAACGCGTTCCTAGAGAAAACCAAGCTGAAAGATGATGGCAGCTACTATACGGACTGGGTCCGGAACCTGAGGATCATCCTCATAGCTGCCAAGAAAGATTATGTCCTAGAAGCACCGCTAGGTGATGCACCCATCCTAGAGAACCAAGACGTTATGAACGATTGGCAGTCACGGGCTGATGATTACTCCCTCGTTCAGTGCGGCATGCTTTACAGCTTAGAACCGGGGCACCAAAAGCATTTTGAGCAACACGGAGCATATGAGATGTTCGAAGAGCTGAAAATGGTTTTCCAAGCTCATGCCCGGGTTGAGAGATATGAAGTCTCCGACAAGTTCTTCAGTTGTAAGATGGAGGAAAATAGTTCTGTCAGTGAGCACATACTCAAAATGTTTGGGTTGCATAACCACTTGACTCAGCTAGGAGTTAATCTCCCGGATGACGCGGTCATTGACAGAATCCTTCAGTCGCTTCCACCAAGCTACAAGAGCTTTGTGATGAACTTCAATATGCAGGGGATGGAAAAGACCATTCCTGAGGTATATTCAATGCTGAAATCAGCGGAGGTGGAGATCAAAAAGGAACATCAAGTGTTGATGGTTAATAAAACCACTAAGTTTAAGAAAGGCAAGGGTAAGAAGAACTTCAAGAAGGATGGCAAGGGGGTTGCCGCGCCCAGTAAGCAAGCTGCCGGGAAGAAGCCAAAGAATGGACCCAGGCCCGAGACTGAGTGTTTTTATTGCAAGGGAAGTGGTCACTGGAAGCGGAACTGCCCCAAATACTTAGCAGACAAGAAGGCTGGCAACACTAAAGGTATATGTGATATACATGTAATTGATGTGTACCTTACCAGTACTCGTAGTAGCTCCTGGGTATTTGATACCGGTGCGGTTGCTCACATATGTAACTCAAAGCCGGAGCTGCGGAATAAGCGGAGACTGGCGAAGGACGAGGTGACGATGCACATCGGGAATGGTTCCAAGGTCGATGTGATCGCCGTCGGCACGCTACCTCTACATTTACCTACGTGATTAGTTTTAAACCTCAATAATTGTTATTTAGTGCCAGCTTTGAGCATGAACATTGTATCAGGATCTCGTTTAATTCGAGATGGCTACTCATTTAAATCCGAGAATAATGGTTGTTCTATTTATATGAGAGATATGTTTTATGGTCATGCTCCGCTAGTGAATGGTTTATTCTTAATGAATCTCGAGCGTAATGTTACACATATTCATAGTGTGAATACCAAAAGATGTAAGGTTGATAATGATAGTCCCACATACTTGTGGAACTGCCACCTTGATCACATAGGTGTCAAACACATGAAGAAGCTCCATGCAGATGGACTTTTGGAGTCTCTTGATTACGAATCATTTGACACGTGCGAACCATGCCTCATGGGTAAAATGACCAAGACTCCGTTCTCAGGAACAATGGAGCGAGCAACCAACTTATTGGAAATCATACATACTGATGTGTGCGGTCCAATGAGTGTTGAGGCTCGCGGTGGCTAACGTTATGTTCTCACCCTCACTGATGACTTGAGTAGATATGGGTATGTCTACTTAATGAAACACAAGTCTAAGACCTTTGAAAAGTTCAAGGAATTTCAAAGTGAGGTTGAGAATCAACGTGACAGAAAAATCAAGTTCTTGTGATCAGATCGTGGGGGAGAATACTTGAGTCACAAATTTGGCACGCACTTAAGGAAATGTGGAATAGTTTCACAACTCACGTCGCTTGGAACACCTCAGCGTAATGGTGTGTCCGAACGTCGTAATCGCACTCTATTGGATATGGTGCGATCTATGATGTCTCTTACCGATCTGCCGCTGTCATTTTGGGGCTATGCTTTAGAGACTGCCGCATTCACTTTAAATAGGGCTCCGTCCAAATCCATTGCACCGTATGAATTATGGTTTGGGAAGAAACCTAAGCTGTCGTTTCTAAAAGTTTGGGGATGCGATGCTTATGTCAAGAAACTTCAACCTGAAAAGCTCGAACCCAAATCGGAAAAATGCGTCTTCATAGGATACCCTAAAGAAACTATTGGGTATACCTTCTACCTCAGATCCGAAGGCAAGATCTTTGTTGCCAAGAATGGATCCTTTCTAGAGAAAGAGTTTCTCTCGAAAGAAGTAAGTGGGAGGAAAGTAGAACTTGATGAAGTATTACCTCTTGAACCGGAAAAGTGGCGCAACTCAAGAAAATGTTCCTGAGGTGCCTGCACCGACTAGAGAGGAAGTTAATGATGATGATCATGAAACTTCAGATCAAGTTGCTACTGAACTTCGTAGGTCCACAAGGACACGTTCCGCACCAGAGTGGTACGGCAACCCTGTCTTGGAAATCATGTTGTTAGACAACGGTGAACCTTCGAACTATGAAGAAGCGATGGCGGGCCCGGATTCCGACAAATGGCTGGAAGCCATGAAATCCGAGATAGGATCCATGTATGAAAACGAAGTATGGACTTTGACTGACTTGCCCGTTGATCGGCGAGCCATAGAAAATAAATGGATCTTTAAGAAGAAGACAGACGCGGATGGTAATGTGACCATCTATAAAGCTCGGCTTGTCGCTAAGGGTTATCGACAAGTTCAAGGGGTTGACTACGATGAGACTTTCTCACCCGTAGCGAAGCTGAAGTCCGTCCGAATCATGTTAGCAATTGCCGCATTCTATGATTATGAGATATGGCAAATGGACGTCAAAACGGCATTCCTTAATGGTTTCCTTAAGGAAGAATTGTATATGATGCAGCCGGAAGGTTTTGTCGATCCTAAGAATGCTGACAAGGTGTGCAAGCTCCAACGCTCGATTTATGGGCTGGTGCAAGCATCTCGGAGTTGGAACATTCGTTTTGATGAGATGATCAAAGCGTTTGGGTTTACGCAGACTTATGGAGAAGCCTGCATTTACAAGAAAGTGAGTGGGAGCTCTGTAGCATTTCTCATATTGTATGTGGATGACATACTGTTGATGGGAAATGATATAGAATTCTTGGAAAGCATAAAGGCCTACTTGAACAAGTGTTTTTCAATGAAGGATCTTGGAGAAGCTGCTTATATATTAGGCATCAAGATCTATAGAGATAGATCGAGACGCCTCATTGGTCTTTCACAGAGTACATACCTTGACAAGATATTGAAGAAGTTCAATATGGATCAGTCGAAGAAGGGGTTCTTGCCTGTATTGCAAGGGTAGAGATTGAGCATGGCTCAATGCCCGACCTACGGCAGAAGATAGAGAAAAGATGAGTGTCGTCCCCTATGCCTCGGCCATAGGGTCTATTATGTATGCCATGCTGTGTACCAGACCTGATGTAAACCTTGCCGTAAGTTTGGTAGGAAGGTACCAAAGTAATCCCGGCATGGAACACTGGACAGCGGTCAAGAATATCCTGAAGTACCTGAAAAGGACTAAGGATATGTTTCTCGTTTATGGAGGTGACGAAGAGCTCGTCGTAAAGGGTTACGTCGATGCTAGCTTCGACACAGATCTGGATGACTCTAAGTCACAAACCGGATACGTGTATATTTTGAATGGTGGGGCAGTAAGCTGGTGCAGTTGCAAGCAAAGCGTTGTGGCGGGATCTACATGTGAAGCGGAGTACATGGCAGCCTCGGAGGCAGCACAAGAAGCAATCTGGGTGAAGGAGTTCATTACCGACCTAGGAGTCATTCCCAATGCGTCGGGCCCGATGACTCTCTTCTGTGACAACACTGGAGCTATTGCCCTTGCCAAGGAGCCCAGGTTTCACAGGAAGACCAGGCATATCAAGCGTCGCTTCAACTCCATTCGTGAAAATGTTCAAAATGGAGACATAGATATTTGTAAAGTACATACGGACCTGAATGTAGCAGATCCGTTGACTAAACCTCTCCCTAGAGCAAAACATGATCAACACCAGAACTCTATGGGTGTTCGATTCATCACAATGTAACTAGATTATTGACTCTAGTGCAAGTGGGAGACTGTTGGAAATATGCCCTAGAGGCAATAATAAAATGGTTATTATTATATTTCTTTGTTCATGATAATTGTCTATTGTTCATGCTATAATTGTGTTATCCGGAAATCGTAATACATGTGTGAATACATAGACCACAACATGTCCCTAGTGAGCCTCTAGTTGACTAGCTCGTTGATCAAAAGATAGTCATGGTTTCCTGACTATGGACATTGGATGTCATTGATAACGGGATCACATCATTAGGAGAATGATGTGATGGACAAGACCCAATCCTAAGCATAGCTCAAAGATCGTGTAGTTCGTTTGCTATAGCTTTTCCGAATGTCAAGTATCATTTCCTTAGACCATGAGATTGTGCAACTCCCGGATACCGTAGGAGTGCTTTGGGTGTGCCAAACGTCACAACGTAACTGGGTGACTATAAAGGTACTACGGGTATCTCCGAAAGTGTCTGTTGGGTTGGCACGAATCGAGACTGGGATTTGTCACTCCGTATGACGGAGAGGTATCTCTGGGCCCACTCGGTAATGCATCATCATAATGAGCTCAATGTGACCAAGTGGTTGATCACGGGATCATGCATTACGGTACGAGTAAAGTGACTTGCCGGTAACGAGATTGAACGAGGTATTGGGATACCGACGATCGAGTCTCGGGCGAGTAACGTACCGATTGACAAAGGGAATTGTATACGGGATTGATTGAATCCTCGACATCGTGGTTCATCCGATGAGATCATCGAGGAGAAAGTGGGAGCCGGCATGGGTATCCAGATCCCGCTGTTGGTTATTGACCGGAGAGTCGTCTCGGTCATGTTTGCGTGTCTCCCGAACCCGTAGGGTCTACACACTTAAGGTTCGGTGACGCTAGGGTTGTTGAGATATTAGTATACGGTAACCCGAATGTTGTTCGGAGTTCCGGATGAGATCTCGGACGTCACGAGGAGTTCCGGAATGGTCCGGAGGTGAAGATTTATATATAGGAAGTCAAGTTTCGGCCATCAGGAAAGTTTCGGGGGTAATCGGTATTGTACCGGGACCACCGGAAGGGTCCCGGGGGTCCACCGGGTGGGGCCACCTATCACGGAGGGCCCCATGGGATGAAGTGGGAGGGGAACCAGCCCCTGGTGGGCTGGTGCGCCCCCCCCCCATGGGCCTTCCCTGCGCCTAGGGTTGGAAACCCTAGGGGTGGGGGGCGCCCCACTTGACTTGGGGGGCAAGCCACCCCCTTGGCCGCCGCCCCCCCTTGGAGATCCCATCTCCTAGGGCCAGCGCCCCCCCCCTAGGGGTCCTATATATAGTGGGGGGAGGGAGGGCAGCCGCACCCTAGCCCCTGGCGTCTCCCTCTCCCTCCCGTGACACCTCTCCGTCTCGCTGAGCTTGGCGAAGCCCTGCCGAGATCACCGTTGCTTTCACCACCACGCCGTCGTGCTGCTGGATCTCCATCAACCTCTCCTTCCCCCTTGCTGGATCAAGTTGGAGGAGACGTCTTCCCAATCGTACGTGTGTTGAACGCGGAGGTGTCGTCCGTTCGGCGCTAGGTCATCGGTGATTTGGATCACGACGAGTACGACTCCATCAACCTCGTTCTCTTGAACGCTTCCGCTCGCGATCTACAAGGGTATGTAGATGCACTCCCCTCTCCCTCGTTGCTAGATGACTCCATAGATTGATCTTGGTGATGTGTAGAAAATTCTAAAATTCTGCTACGTTCCCCAATAGGATCCAACTTTATCTGGTGGTAGCCTGAGTAAGCATCCAAGAAGCTCAACAGCTCGCATCCGGCTGTGGAGTCTATCACTTGATCAATCCTTGGCAAGGCGAAGGGATCTTTGGGGCAGGCCTTGTTGAGGCTGGTGTTGTCTATACACATGCGCCACTTGTTATTTTTCTTCAGCACGAGGACCGGGTTGGCGAGCCACTCTGGAAAGAAAACTTCCATAATGAAGCCGGCTGCCAGAAGCCAAGCTATCTCTTCTCCTACAATCCTTCTCTTCTCTTCCGATAGTCGGTGGAGGGGTTGTTTGACTAGTTTTGCACCATCTCGGACGTGTAGCTTGTGCTCGGCGAATTCCTTCGGAACACCCAGCATGTCCTTGGGGGACCATGCAAAGATGTCCCGATTATCACGGAGGAAATCGACGAGCTCGCCTTCCTATTTGTTGTCCAGGTTTGCCCCGATGGTGGCAAACCTTTCTGGGTGCTCCGGGTCCAGAGGTACCTTCTTTGTTTCTTTGGCCGGCTGGAATGAACCTTGGGCATCACACTCCTTGGGGTCGGGGGACAGGGCCGGCTGCTTGCCGGCCATGGCCACGACTCGATCCAGTATCTTCTTTTCTTCAGCAATCACGAGGGACTCGGCCAGCCGGCTGCTAGCTGCCGCACACTTGGAGGATTTCTTGTAGTCTCCGGCTATGGTGATGATGCCCTTGGAACTTGGTATCTTCATCTTGAGGTAGGCATAGTGGGGTATAGCCATGAATTTGGCCAGAGCAGGTCGGCCTAGCAACGCGTGGTAAGGGCTCTCCAAATCCACTACCTCAAACCATACCGCCTCTAGGCGGAAATGGTCCTTGTCCCCGAAGAGGACGTCTATCTTGATCTTGTCGATTGGGGAGCATGACAGGCCGGGTATGATCCCATGGAACACAGTCCAACTAGGCATGAGCTGCTTCGTCTTAATGCCCAGCTTCTCCATGGTGTCACGGTACAGTATGTTGATGCTGCTCCCGCCATCTATCAACACGCAGGAGAAACGGGCAGCTCACCTTTCTGTTGCGAGGGTGGCGTCCAAAACCAATGCGTAAGAGCCGGGAGACGGCATCACCTCTGGGTGATCAGTCCGGCTCCAGCTGATAGGCCTTTTTGACCAGTGCATGAACTCGGGGTTGTTGGAGGCAACTGCATTGACTGCTTGGTGCTGTCGGCGCCGGCTACGCCAATCTTCTGGTTGGCTTGTAAAGACGACGTAGGCGGCATGCTCGTCGGGGAACTCGTCTTGAACAGCCCCGACTGCTGACCGAGCGGCCGGCTGCGGAGGGGCCGGAGGCGGCTGACCAGCGGGCGGAGGCGGCGCTATCCCCTCGCCCTTGGAGATCCGCGTGAGCCAGTGGCATTTCCGGGTCGTGTGGTTTGAAGGCTTCGCGCCGCTGTGGAACTTGCAGGGGGCATCAAGTGCTTGCTCGTAGGAGAAAGCCGGCTGCCAAGCTGGCCTGCTGCCTTTCTGCTTCTTGGGCATGGGCCGCCCTTCGGGTTGTTCGTCTTCGACTATGGCCACCTGCCGACTGGTGGAAGGCGGCATGGGAGCCTTGCGCTTGTGGTCGTTATGGTACGGGCGTCGGCTGGAGTCTCTTGCCGGCGTCTTGGGACTCAGAGCGAGCACCTTCCCGGAGGCGTCTACTCGGAGCTCGGTCTTCATTGAGGAATCGGTCGTGGCGTATTTATCAGCTATGACCAGCAGCTCGTCGAGGGTAGTCGGCTCGTCGCAGAGGAGTCGGTGCTTGAGGAGGGTGCCCTCTCGGCACCCAGCGGTGAAGTACTCTATAGCTTGAACCTCGTGCACCCCTTCGCAGGAATTGCGGAGCTCGGCCCAACGCGTGAGGTAGTCGCGAGTTGATTCATTGGGCCCTTGTACACACAAGGAGAGCTGTCGGGGCTTGGGAGCCCGCTTGTAGGTGTTGGTGAAGTTGTGGATGAAGGCTTCTGTGAAGTCCAGTCAGCTGTTGACGCTGTAAGGCTTGAGGCTGTTGAGCCAGGTGCGCGCCGTGCCCTGGAGCATGAGGGGGACATACTTGACGGCAACACGCCTGTTGCCGTTCGCGATGCTAACCGCAGTGGAGTAGTCGATCAACCAGTCCTCCGGCTTCACGGAGCCGTTGTACTTGGGCGTGTCTCTTGGGAGCGAGAACCCTTTGGGGAGGGGCTCGTCGCGGATGCGGGGGGCGAAGCAAGGCGGGCCGACATCATCTTCTTCTTCCAGAGCCAGGGATCGTGCTAGACGGTCGATCCGGTGGCGGGCGTCATTCTCTCCGACTCCTTTGCGGCGGCCCAGTTGGCCGCTGAGAGTCGGATGCGTGACAGGCGGCGGGGTAGGATATCTCTTCCCACGAGGCATAGGAGGAGGAGGGTCGCCCCGCCACTCCACAGCTCGAGGGCGGCCTTCTGCGTCACGCTCGATGGAGATTCGAGTTCGGCTGCGGCTGGCAGCCGGCTCCTTTTCTTTCCTTGCGCGGGTGTTGCCTGCAGTCGGCGTCCGAGACGTCGCACCGTGCTCTCGGCATGGGGGAGGACTTTCAGCACGGACGCCGGCTTCATGCCGCTCCGTGGCCGCGTCGATAAGCTGTTGGATGCGTCTGGTCATGTAGGGGAGCTCGTCGGGCCCCAGTCCATTCAGCTCGTCTGCGGCCGCCTGGGCGGCGCGTAGGTTCTCGTGTGGCGTGGCATAGACTGGGCGGTCTGCTCCCAGCACGTCGGTGATAGCCGCACCGTGTTTCTTGGTGATGCCGACGCGGCTCGGCCCGTCGGGAGGCGGCGTGCCGAAGGCGGCACGGTCGACTTCGCCCTGGTGAGCCTCGGTGAGGCGTCTCATGGTAGCTAGCTTCTAGCCCTCCGCAACGAGGGCGAGGCGGCGTGCCTCCAGTGTCTCGGTATCGGCGTCGGCCGGGATGGGGGCGGACAAGTCGTGCAGCGCCGTCTGCAGGGCGTCGTGGGAGTTTTCGCCAGAGGCGGCGCCGTGGCTGATGACCAGTACCTCGGTGATGGCGCTGCCACTGCTGTCGGCTCGAGGAAGTGGGTCGTTGATGATTACCACGTTGGAGGGGAAGGCGGCAAGCGATGCCGTGTCAGAATCGACAAGCATCGGGTCGGTGGAGCCAACCGACTCCAAGTCCACGGCAAGGTCGCCGGAGACGTGGATTTAGTCGAGGAGGCTGACGAGGTGGCTTTCGGGGCAGCCTGTGCCCGCGTCGGATGCGGGCTTGTCGGAGATGCGAGCCTCACCAAGAAGATCGGCGAGGCAGCTCGCCGCGCATGCGTCAGCGACGCCTTGCAGCGCGTCGAGGCAAGCGCCATCGGGCGAGCCGGGCTGGCTACGCACGCTGGGGAGGAAGAGGGTTCCCGTCCAGAGCAGGTCTCCGGACGACGGTGCACCTGGCCCCACGGTGGGCGCCAAATGTCGGGTGGTTGGTGTGACATATGCCAACGGGTGGCTTATCATTGCGGGAGCCAATAAAACATCGCCGGTGCCTGGAAACGGGATAAGGGGAAGACATGCACGCCGACGGATCTTACCCAGCTTCAGGGCTCTCCGTGGAGATAACACCCCTACTGCTGCTCTGCGGGGTCTCCGCATGGTCACTAGATTGACAAGTAGCTACAAGAGGCTCCTTGAGCTGTTTGGTGAAAGGATGAGGAAGGGCAAGGCTAGATCGCTTCTCCTCTTTATGAGGTGTCTTGAACTATCGAAAGGGGGATCCCTCTGCATGGGCGCCCTGGGGGTTTATATAGGCCTACCCCCCAGGGGTACAACGGTAATCCGGCTGGGCGCGGGCCCCAGCCGTCTGTGTCTATGCTGGTCGGCTTCTCCGCCGACCAATGGGCCTGCCGACTGGTGGGCCCCGCCGGCTGTCGGCCTTCTGGTCGACAGGCCGGTCCCACCGCTCGGGGGTCTTGTCGGAGGCTGGTTACTGTTGCCTCGCCTCTGGTGACGAGGGCTTTGTCGTGGTAAGCATGGCTACAGTGCTGCCGCCGAGCGGCTTATTGCTATAGCCTTACCTCATCTTATCTCCTTAATGGGGCGCCTTCTTCGAGGGTGTGAACTAGCCGGCTATTGGGAGTCGACCACACGCCAGGCCGACTGGGGGAGGCTTGGCCGCCTTTAGATGTCTCCCTGACTAAGGGGGCCCGCCACCCACGGGTCGTACTGACAGCTCGCCGTGGGTGACGTCGTGGTCAACATGGCAACAGTGCCGCGCCGGACAGGTGATGGCCGCCCCGTACGACGCACTGTGGCCATGTGTGTTCCGGTATTCGGGGGTGGCAGGCTTCACTGTAGCCACGCCCCGTCTCATCGCCGTTATGTGGGTGCAAACTCTGAGGGCACGATCTCGGCCGCCTGCTAGGGGGCCGGCTTCTTGGAGTCGGCCTTCTCGTGGCCGGTTTCTTGGAGCCGGCCCTCTCGTGGTTTCCTTCACGAGGATTTCAGGGCTGGGCCGCCTTCGTGCAGCCGGCCTGAGAGGTAGCCAGCCGGAGGAAGGCGGCCCCATGTCTTGGATGCTTGAAGGCTCGATCGGCCTGTGATTTTTCTGAAGAGCCAGGGGGAGCCGGCTAGGCTACCCATGGTCATTTACTCTGACAGTCCCCTCATCTATCTCCTCCAATTCTTTTTCACCACCGTGATCATCCACGCTCCCCTCCATTTCATTGTAATCGAATGCAGCGAACGGGGCTTGATCGATGTCAACGGCGTTGGTGTCCAACAAGTTCACGAATCGGCAGTGGCATTGTTCGAACCACCGCTATAGTGAGCGACAACAAGTCACGAGCTACCGTAATGGCAAAAAGCAAAGAAAATTGAAGGGACCGAAGAGGCATACCTTGAGGCCATTTCGTCAAACACCTCGCTTGCGGTGGAAGCAGCGTTGTTGAGCGGCATCGCCGGGGAACCTTTTGCCGGGATGGAGGGAGTGGATGAAGGAGTCGGCTTCTTTGTAGCCGGAATCTTCTTCCGCTTTACGCCCGAGACCTTACCGACCTTCTCCGCCGCCGGCCGGGATCACGCAGCGGCGTTGGCGCCCGGAGCGCGGGCCTTCTCGGTGGGGGCAGCCGGATTCCCACCCTGCATGACCACGTTGCCCAGCTGCTTGCGGGCAGGCGCAGTGGTGCCTTGGGTGACGGCGGGGCCAACATGGCCGGCGACGAGATCCGCCGAAGGAGATTGAGCGTGCGCGACCTCGACGGTGATGGGGGACGGCAGGGAGTCATCCATGGCGGTGAAGAACTGCCGGGGAAGATGCACCGGAGCGGGCGGTGGCAGGGGCAATGATGGCTGAGGGGTGGGGAGCAGGAACGGCCGTGCGGAAATGTCCCTCCCGCCAAATCTTGCTGCGGATAGGGGGCGAGCTCGGGTCGGCTTCCCACCCCGTGAATCTAAAGGTTGGCGAAGATCTTTTGCCGCGCCCCACAAATTTTTTTACGGCCAGACGCGTTTGCAGTGTCTGGTCGGGCAGGATTTTCTACGCCGACTCATATTTTGATCGTTATTATGCGGGTCGCGGCTATATATGGGGTCTGCTAGAGATGCTTTTAGTGGAGGAAGCGGAAGGATTGGCTCTCCTGTCCGGTTTGCAGGAGTTAGCAAAAAAATCAATATGGATATTTATATTGATAGATACATTTGTTTGGGTGACAAGTAATAAGTAATATGGATCCGAGGGAGTAGCTGTCTTTTTAATTATGAAGGATGTAATGGTTAGCTACGTGCCACAGCACGAACGGACGGGAGGAGCACCAATACCAGCAGATTCCTCAGCAACATGGCTCATGGAAAAGCACAAGCTCCTCGTGGAAAGCGTTAGCCGAGGCCGAAAGTCACAAACGTTTCCTTCTCACACTTGGCCCTGCGTTCTCATCATGGATGGCGTGCTCTGTGCTTTGTGGTTGGGAAAGACACAAACTCTATTCCATTCGAAACGCACAAATCATTGATAAAATACTGTAAAAAACATAAAATTTAAATACTTACATTTGATAAGGATAAACAAACGAACATCACGATTTCAGTACAACCCCCAAAGGAAGGGAAACTATGCCTGAAAACACTGATCACACAATACTTCAGAGTTGACATGCGTATAGGTCATCCAGAATTCAGACACCATTTTCTCGAGACATCAACTGCGGTGTTATATTACAGCATAACAGGTAGAGCTACAGATAACGACACGGTCTTCTACGGAAGACATATCCCCAGCACGAGGCCGTCGTCGTTACCACCAGAGCAAAACATCAGGAAACGAAAAAAATAAACACAATACCCACTAGATCGACTGGACATGCCTCCTATTGCAGATACCACGGGTGCGGGTGTAAGGTGGTGTGAGATGTACATTACATGGTCTGTTTATCCTGCCTCAGTTGTGGACGTCGCCCTTCCGTTTCGTGGTGGTGCTTCGGGGCCGAGCTGACCTGTTGTTGGTCCTTGGCAGCTGCCTGTCCTCCTGCTCTTGCTTGGCGTCTAACATCTCCGATGAGACATCCATGGTGGTTTCTGGCCATGGTGTGCGCTTGGCGGGAACAACTACTTCCAAAGGTGGCTCAATCACCCACCTGCAAAGGAAGAACTTAAGTTATTAAAGCCTAAAAAAGGATAATTTTAACTTACTCCCTCCATCCATCTATATAAGGCCTAATCCCAAATTTCATTTTTCCATCTATACAAGGCCAAATGAGCTAACCGATGTGTCTCCCTTTTAATTCTCTCTTGCAAATCGTGCGTGGTCCATTCCTTGTGAAAATTCGCTGGCCGCCACATTGATTTGTTTGCATGCATAACGCCACCATATTTTCAAGGGAGCAGCGAGCTCTATCTTTCAGCCAATGCATGCATCATTTGAGGAGTTATGATTGGGCATGCATGTAGAGAAGGGAAGAGATAAATTTGCATGCGGGGGATTAAGTGAGGGAGGCCAGTGGCTAGGCATTTAAAAGAGGCCGCGTGCAAGATTAACACGGGACCCAAAATCTGGTTTGCCTGCGGTTTGGTTGGTCAAATACTACTCCCAAAATCTGCTCCTCCTTCTATGCACATGCCTTGGTATGAGAGATTCAAAAGTTAGGCTCTATATAGATGGAAGGAGGGAGTAGGTAATTACAGCCTAAAGAAGAAGAAAATTGAGCATATGCTTAATACAGAAGAGAAGGAAAAATCTAAAAAAAAACAAATCTGATAATCATAGTTGATAGGTTAGCAGAATCTTATATTTGACTGCAATGAAATCCAGAGTTTTTCTCAAGACCTTTTATTCCTCAAGTCTCTCAGAAGGAGGGCTCTCTATGGCACATAGTTTTTGAAACGAAGACTAACACGAGGAATGGGTCTTTTCTTCCGCCTAACTGATTTGAGAAAATGTTCTTAAACGGTTAAACCATTTAATTTGACAATGTTAAACTACATGACAACGTAGGGTCCAAAATTTAACAACTTGTGTTGATAATGATATATTGAAACATTCTTTGTTCTAACATTGCCATATGGCACCATGCCAGTGGAAGAGGTCAATCTCAAATATTTACATAAAAATATATTGCAGCTATGAAATACTTTATTTTACACTGGCTCTAATGCGTGCCAAATAACTGGTGGCTAAAAAATGAATTGCACACATGCTACTTTGCGGAACTGTTGGTGCAACCTGCGTTGAGCAATTTCACTAAAGTGGAGAGTCAAAACTATAGTAGTAGAACACTCGATGTAACAGGGACATTCCGCGAAGAGAAACAGCCTTTGTTAGGAAATACAGAATGCAAGATAGCACTTTAGCGTAAATGTATGTCAAATTGTAAAACAGAATGAAGTTCCTTTCCGAAACTAGTATGAAAAGGATAGAGCTCTCGATCCCAAAGATTACTTTAACAGTATTACAAGCACAACACATAAAAAATCCTAGACCAGAATGGAACTCTTAGACAAGACAGGCTAGAGGCTGGGCAATATTGGCTATTCTAACTGGGTTTTTAAAGATTTTTCATTTACAAAATCACATGTAACGAATCTGACACCACTCAGCCCAACATAACCATACTAAATATGGGCAGTGGTGCAGCCAGGAAAGTTTTGGAGCCTGGGCAATATAGCAGGATTAACTATCTGGGTGTCCACGATACAGTGACAAATTGTTAAAATCGATTCAACAACCAAGCACATCACTCGGACTTGATCAGCTGCCGCTTGTGGGCTGGGCCTAGCAGCCCTGAAAAATAAATCCCTCCTACATTCCTGAGACAGCCGCCAGCCCACCTCTGCCTGGAGAAGAAGAATTCTCCAGACTAACCAGGGAGCCCTGATAAGTGCCCATGCCGGAGGTACGTGGTGGCTGTGCCCCTGGAAATGGCAGTTCTGTTGCTAGATCAAACATAATTGACGTTTAAGTTCCATGGTAACTGCAATATAGTTGGCTTAGGTCATGTTTTCATGGTGTACCCTTCAAATAGTGGGACTGGGCTCGTAACTACTAAGTCTGGTCAGGCCTAATTAACAGGAAGGGTTCTCTATGATCTGTGGTTGCATGAGGTGTTTAAAATATTGGATAAAAGGTGAAGTATCCTATAGAACATCACAATACTTTCTGATAAGAATCAGAAAAATTAAAATGACCAGCAACGCATAACAAAAACAGGGTCTAAAACGAAATCTTACCCTTGTGGAAACTTGCTGTCGGCCCGGGCTTCAACACGGAGCCACCACAGTAGGACCTTCTTCCCACAGTTTCCCAACGGCTCAACATAGGACGCATCATTCAGGAGAGTAAGAGGATTTTCAATCTCTTCCCCATTCTCCCCCACAGCATCAAGGTCCTTCACCCAATCAGGCTTGCCCTCTGCCTCCTTCCACAGCATTCTCGAGTTCATCACAAACCCAGCCCACTCCAAACCCTTCGGTAGCACCGGCGCTGCCTCGCCAACCACCGTGGCGGTCTTCCCAGAGAACGGCAATGTGTTGAATGTGTGCCATCCAGCCAAATGCCCGGAAGAGTTGCAGGCAGGACCCTGGACTGGAAGTGGCATGTTCTTCTTGTCCTCTTCGGTAAGGCGTGGCTGCTCTGCTGTTCCGGTGTGTGCAAGGATACCCACAGACACGGCGGCCATCCACTGGACCTTCTGCACCTCATCGAACAGCTCCATGCTATGCACGTTGCTGTCATCTGCAAACACAACCACACCGTCCATCTTCCTCTCCCGGATCACCCTACATGTCAGGAGCAAACCAATCATCATCAGTAACAAGTCAGCTTACACCCTCTGTTACAGGCAGGCAGGCTATCTGGCTATGAGTGGGAGGAAGTAGGGAAGTGTGCGCATACCGTAGGGCGTGGAGACGCATGCGGTTCTCAGTGGCATGGCGGTCGGCCCATTCGAGGGGCATTTTTTCCGGGAAGGGGACGTGGACGAAGGTGAGACTGGAGCGCGCAAGCATGGCCGCGGTGGCGTTGGTGACGCCGCCGGCCTCGACGACGATCCAGGTGAGCGGGTAGGGCACGTTGCGGAGCGAGTGGAGGAGGCCGGTGAGGTGGAGCGCCTGGAAGGCGCGCGAGTAGGTCGGGGTGACGACGAGCACCTGGCGCGGCTCCCTGACGCCGTACCAGCGGCGCTGCTCCTCCTGCACGCGCTCCATGATCCGGTGCGCCCGCATGACCTCGACGGGGTCGGGGTGCGGCCAGGGGCGGATCCGAATCCCGTGGCGGCCGACCACGACGTGGCTCTGCGTGCTCCCGGCGGCCTCCTCCAGCGCGGCGGCGGTGAGGTTGTCCGGGTTGGACGGCGGCGGGTTGCCCGCGGCGGCGAAGGAGAGGGTGAAGGTGTTGGTGGTGGTGGTGGTGGTGGTCGTGGTGGTGGTGGTGGTGGTGATGGCGCGGAGCACGGCCGACTTGTTGTTGGAGGTGGCGGCGTAGAGCGCGCTGCTGGAGAAGAGCAGGAAGAAGAGGAGCCTGGAGAAGCGGAAGCCGAGGAAGAGCGAGATGAGGCAGCAGAGCGCGTGCAGCAGGAACCAGAAGGTGGAGGAGGAGGCGGTCCGCCCGCCCGCGCCCGCGCCCGCGCCGACGCCGTCGGGGCCCCCCGCGCCCTCGGCCCCGCTGACCGAGGAGCGCGCCGCCGACGCCGCCGCCGAGCGCCGCAGCTGGCTCTGCGGCAGCAACTGCTTCATCATCGCCGCCGCGGCCGGATCTGGCGGACTCCCTCTGCCACCGCCGCCGCCGACGCCGACTCCGAGTCCCGTGAATCGATCGTCGGTGGGTGGATGGTCCGCGGCGATAGGTTTTGAGGGGGGAGGGGAACACGGGAGGGGGGGAGGGAGGTAGGTGGTGGGTGGAGAAGTGCGGTGCACGAAACTGCGGGTGCGGTGGCCTGGCTATCGTTGGTCAGGTGTGGAAGAAAAAGGGGGGAGGGGATGGGATGGGTTTGGTGCCGGACGGGGACGGAGGCGTGAGGGAGGGAGGCCGAGCCCGGGCGCGTCGGGTCGGGGTTGGGGAGGGGAAGCCGGGCGGAAGGGGTCGGGCCGGACCGGGCCGGCGGGCGGGCGGGTCGTCAGCGTTTCCACGCGTGTTCGGCGGGTCCATTTTTCCTCTCTACCTGCTTTGTACGAGTACGGTTTATATATTTTTTTTGGCACCATGTTTGCTTACTTTTATATACTTTTTGGCACCATGTTTTCTTTTCTTTCTAGCGTGTTGGGCGGCCACTTTGTCTTTTCCAAAAAATATCTCCCGTACATTTTAAACATTTCTTGCTTATATATAGTGCTACTATAATAGTATATTCCAACGTTTTTTTGTTTCTACAATGATGATTGACGCGGGCTGCACCTGCGGGGGTCGGCTTGGACCAGGCTGCCGGTGCCAACCGTGTTTGACTTGCGAGCAGAAAGCGCAGTGTCGGTTTGGGCGACTTGCTTACGACTCGTTTGCTGGTTTAACATTGTTTTCTACTAGAAGAAGAAAATACGGCAGACTCGCCGGCTAGAGGCGATTTTTTTCATTTGTTTGGTCGAAAGCTCCCCACCTAGAATTTCTTATTGCCCTTCTTTTATTCTTGAGTGGCAGTGGCAAGATCGACATGGAGGGCCATGAGACAGGACAATATTTTTCTATGTTTTGCATGACAATCATTCTCTTGACTTCGGAATGCAGCCTAGCTGTGCCCTTCCCCCCTCCACATGTCAGGCAGAGGAGAGAGAGAAGGAAGGTGTGCTAAGACAAGGATGAGGGAAACCGTCTGGGCCATCGGATCCCGATCCTATGGTCAAAAATGCCCGTTGCCGAAATGAAAAATAGTTTGACAGCCCCGAAAGGTAAAACACGAAGCTGCATTTAGTCTCCACAAGCGCGAAGCACATTTTCTGCATCGCTCGTTAGAGATAATAACCCCATAAGCGAAGAAGCAGGTGCGCACCCAAACTGTGCCCATGAAAAGGTGATCTCTTATCCACCAAAACAAAATTGATACCACTTCCACATGGAGCAAAACAGGAGGGCTGCTGCCCAGAAAGGGGCCTCAAGCACACGGCACGCACGGTGGTCCAGCACTCTTCATGGGTAGCCAGTTGACTGGATCGCACCAGCAAAGCATTCAAGCTGTTCCTCGGAACGAATAGACAATCATCTCAAGGATCAGTACGGCCACCATACCATCCATCCCATATTCCGAACTCTCTCCATGCCATTACAACAAAGGCGTTCTCCAGCGAACAACTGAGCAATTGCTTCTGGCTCTTATTCATACAGTTACACAACAATGGGTACAGTGTAGCAATAAATACCCTACTAGACTGGCAGCCGCAACTCTATGGGCACCCACCGCCATCCACGCCTGACACGCCGAAGCCGGTCTTCGGATCATGATGTCTGCTCACTCGTAAGGGTTCCTGAAGTTCTTGAGCAGCTCCGGGATGTCGTACCCGAGCATGTCGTCCACCGCCTGGATCATCTTGGGCTTCACCTTCTCGAACCTGTCGATGCTGTACCCGCCCAATGCTTCTCTGAAGTGCTCCACATAAGGGAAATCCCCCGCGGGGAGATGGTGTTCCCTTTGCACCTGTTCCAACAGACATCAGTTATTATTAGTTCAGCGTTAATATTATTAATGAAGGAAGTGTGCGAAGCAGAAGTTCAGACAGTCAGCAAACCGCAATCAGCTCTTATTGCAGGTTAAAACTGCAATTTTAAAGCCAGTGTTGGTTTGGCAAGTAAGTATTCTTTGGTATATTGGCATCATACAGTGTTACTCCCTCCGTAAGAAATATAAGAGCATTTAGATCACTACTGTATGATGCCAATATACCAAAAGCAATCACGTGGGCAAAGAACATCTGCTATGAACTCATAAACATAGGATTCCATCTTAACAGAAGCAAGGGTCATCATATCCTTACAATGTGCAACAGTTGTGGACTGGCTACAAAGTTAGAGAGACGAACAAAATACACACCTTTGCAAACTCGCCTTCCAAATTGTCTATAAGTTTCTGCTGGGCTTTAGCTTTCCCCATCATCGTAGGCATCTGATTCTTTAGATGCCCAATTATGTAAGCATGTATCTTGGCAGCTCTAGCACGTTTGACGAATTCATTGATCTGTACATATATACCAGTGTGTTAATTGTGGCGGAAAAAAGAACAGGAGACCGGGACTTAAAAAGAACACAAACGGTGAAAAAACTTACCCTGCGGTCACAAGCTTTCTTTGGTATATCTTTTAGATCAGAAAGGAGATCATCCTGCTCTTTCTCAAATAGTTCCTTTCCGATTGGGCCAACAGCTGATTCCTTTACTGGTTTATCATTGAACGATCTGCATGTCGATTCCTAAAGTGACTTTATTGTTTCAATATGCTGGGTTGACCCAGTCATTACCATTTACATACACAAGATTCAGATATTTTTGCTTAAGTGATTCAAAGTATGCTAAACACTCCACTGAGATAAATAAAAGGACCATCTATGAGACTTATAGTAATATTCAATCTAGTGTTTTGACAAGATTATAAATCGAGAGTAATATGTAGCAAAACTACAATACATTTGACTATATGAGTGGAACAAAGTAAATGAGAGCATGGGTGGTTACCCAATATAAACGCGGGACACCTCAGGGGTATTCAATACTTTACCAAGAGACCACATAAGTGCACCATACACTCTCATAAGCTGCAGGTAAAAAACTGTTATGTACAGAAAATAAAGCAAATAAACACCACAGGTCATGCAGAGAGGACAATGAATACCTACCTGTTGAGTGTCAATTTGGTCGGCCTTGTTTAGAACTACACGTATTTTGTCATCATGTCCACGTAAAGATCCGATGACACGTTTAAACTCATCGCTGATATCAAGCTTATGAGGATCAAACAGAAGCAGGATAAGGTCACACTTGGCAGCAAACCATGATGTAACACCTGTGAATTCATAACTACGTTGTGTCCGTTGCTTTTCACCAGAAAGAACACCAGGTGTGTCGACAAACGTGATATGCTCTAGTAGCTTCAAGGTACAAGGTAGGTATCAGTGTCCAGATAATCATGTGCCTTCTACATGCATAAAAATAAAAGCTTACTGGATGTGGCATCTGAGAGCATTCGAACTTGGACAAAAACGAAGTCCCAAATGTTGTGAGACCACTAAAAGGCATATCTGCTTGAACAGCTAAAGTATTCCCAGGGATAGTCCTTTCATCAGGTCCTGACTGGTAAGAGGAAGAATATTAACAGGACTACTGAAGAAACTACAGGGAGAAACAAGTAAAGCACTGTACAATTGTACATTAATATACTATCTGGGATGTGGACATGTGGCCAATTCTGTTTACATTGCACCAGCATCTAATATAAGTTGCAACAACTGAAAAAATGAATCAATAGTGTCTATAGCAATTTAACCTCACTTACAATCTCCACAAGCAGGAATAAGTACAAAATCTAGAAGAGAAGGGCCTGAAGTTAATCTTGACTACTGGGCACATGTTTACACTTCTTGTATACTAGCTAACAAAGCCTTGAGAAACCAGCAGCCAATATCAATGACATACTCTAAACAATAATGCTTGCTCGGTGATCCAGAGGAAAGTTTCACAAAAGCTGGCACATAATGCTAATCAATGAAGCACTGTGCCAAATAGATAAGCTAGGTAAGTACCATCACAAGCCACCAACAGTCCGACATACAATCAATAGTCGGGTAAGAATCTAACAGAAATCAGCCACTAATGCATGAAGAGTTGTAGAGTTTAGAAAACCATGTACTGGACATAAACTCTTCCAGTTGTTTGCAATAAACTTCCTTTCAGAAATCATATCTGGGGTAATATTTTTGGTCCACCTAGTATTCCTACAAATAGAAGACTTAAGAATGCCTGAAGTTTACCATGACAACAACAAATCTGTCGGTTGTCGGCTCCGGACCAATATGGGCACCTGCAAAATTGCAAACAGAAGAATTAATTGTCAGTTTTTCCCATAGTATGTTATGAAATTAAACCCGGAAACTACAGGAAATACATGTGCTAAGTACATAACCTGGATAGCTTGTTTTTAGCAGATGCTTGATGAAAGTAGTTTTTCCTGTAGAATATTGACCTAAGAGCATAACCATTGGCTTTGCATCAAAATCACTATTTGTCTGCAAAATGGAGAATTATTTTATACTTAAGTAGCTTATTTAAAGGTAATGCTACAAGGAGATAACATTAGGGAGAAATATGAACGCATAAAAAGTGAATTTAGTAATCATTTTCGACTCATATAGAAAGCAGATACAGACAATACAAGTACTTACCAGTAACGGGGACACAAAATCATTGAATTTGTATGTAACTTCCAAAGGCTTCAATTTTTCGATGTACAGCCTTTTTAAACCATCAATGACAGAAGTAACAGCAGTCAGGGGTATCTGTATGGAAAACACCATAACCAAGGTAAGCAACTAAGCATAAATGATATATGTGTCACTGAGGAAATCAGTATCATTTGATAGAAAATCGCTTGCTTTGCCACATGCCTTACTATTTAACTTAATAGCACGCAAGTCTGCAATGTCTAATAACCAGAAGAAAAACTAAATGCCTTGGTTCATAAAGCACAATCAATCAAAGGTTCTCTATGGTGTCTCAGCACATTCTGTGGGATAACTGAGGTATGCTTCAGCAAAATTAAGTGTAACCTTATGTGTTCAAGTTCATTAACTGAAGCTTTGATTGAAATGGATAGGAAATTGCCTTAAAATGAACCATGATTCATCACAGCAACAGTCTAAACATATATTAAGTTCTACTTGGTTGGGTACAGCAGAGCTGCATGCATAAATGACTTGAGTTTGATGTATTGTTCCCTTTATTAGAAAATGATTGACATATCAAGAAATTTTAGCATTTTGTTAAACCTTCCTTTTATGTTAGTTAAAACCTCGATTATTTGTCCTAATCAGCTGAATTTCAACATCAAGAGCTGTCTCTCTATAAATTGTTTTGTACAAATTATAGCATTTCCATGGAAAGAAGCCCTGCTGAAAAATAATAGTAGATACCTACATTCAAACTCTGAAATTAACAGGGCCCCTGTATTATCGCTTTGAAGTACATATCAAAGCTTTACCCCACCTCATAACTAATGTGTGGAGAACATGTACCGCAGAGCAAACTCTCAAAGTATACTTATTCATTCAAAACAGCAAAGTTATATGCTATCCAACAACGAACATGTTGGAAATGAAACTTTCTAACATTTCGCAAGAGCTTGAAGTGACACATATAATACTTCAACTCAACAAACAAAATATAACGGAAGAACATGAGCACTACCTTCTTGGATGACTTAGAGTTGAACCAATGGTTAGTAGAAGGTCCTTGTGCCTGAGGAAATCCTACACAAAATTAAAAAACTGCTTGTTATATTTCTCCTGCGGGGATGAATTCACGCTTAAGGTTCAATCCTTACCATCCATATCCTGATCGACCCTCTTTGCCAGATGCTTGGATTTCTGAATAGCAGTTATCATCCCTCTCACAGGTCAGTGGAATGAAACAAAAATCACAGGTAAATACTAAAGAACGCAGCGTCAAGGCATAGCAGACTTACGGCAAGTTGAGCATCCAAACCCTCCATCACTGGGGGATTGAAGCTGATTAGATCTGTCAAATATGAGCGTGAACCAATTAGCACTCAACGAATAATAAGTAATCAACAGAGCTGATTTGGTGGCTAGCAACAACCTTCGCGCTGAAGGCTGTCCTGGGATATCTCGTTCCCCGCCTGCGCCAGAGAGACGAGCTGCCCAATCGCAACAAGCCCGTCACAAATCGATAACAGCAAAAACCTTCTAGCGGCAGCACAGTGGTACAATGAACAATGAAATGTCGTCCGATAGCGAGGCAAACCTGCATCGCCGTGATGAACTCGCCGAAGCCGAGGTACCCCAGCCGCTTGGAGTCGGCGATGGCCCAGACCTTTTAGAAGAAACGCGACACGGTTCCGCATTAGAGGTCAAATCGACAGCTCCATCTACAGTACTACTAGCGCGAGACGAGGCGGGGTGCCTACCTGCTTGAGGTCGGCGCGGGGGAGGCTGGACATGGCGAAGAACCTGATGGCGTCGGGGCCGGTGATGCGGCCGTCGCCATCTGCGAAGAGCAGAGCGGTGAGGGGGGCGATCGAATCGAATCGCGAGCAGGAAGCAGAAGGGGATCGATTACTGGGGATTAGAGGAGGGGAATGGGAGGCGGGGATCGGACCTGAGTCGGCGAGGGCGAACCAGTCGCGGTAGATCTTCTGGTGCTCCTTGGAGCAGCTGCTCGCCGGGTGCTGCCCCCCGATCTCCATGGCTCCCCTCCCCTCCCGCCTCGGTCGCCGCGGGCTCTGCAGCTTGGGGAAAGGGAAAGCAAAAGGTAAAACCCTACTGCGACGCGAGGCTACCGCCACGCCGGGGACGTGGCGGCTGCTGTGCGGTGAGGTGGCACAACAGCGAGTTCAAAAATGGCTTTTACTGCTCGCAGGGGTTGAGATTGATTGACTGGAGTGGAGTTTGGCTCGAACCCACGCGGCGACGACGCGGTGGGCGGTGGCGTTGCTGCTGCTGCCGCGCTGCCCGACTCCGTCGCTAACGAACTCGCGAGGTTGGGCCGGATCCCACATGCATTTTCCGCATCAAAGGCATCGGCAAGCAATCCAAACAATTCGAAAAATAAAAAATGTAAATATATTATTGCACGTGCGTTGCGATGATATATAAATATTTTACTACATTAATCCGTGATTTATCTACATTAGTGATTGTGAAAATAATGTTTATCAAATCATGCCATATCCACGATTTGCCTACCTAAATAAATTATATTCCCTTCGATCCATAATAACTGTGGCAGTTTTCAACGAAAACATTCTTTTTATAATCACTTACTTGTAAAAACTTATTGGCTTGTCAAAGAAAATATCATTGTAAGCGAAGACGGAAGAAGACGGAACTGCAGCAAGCTACAGCCACCGAACGTATGCCATTTACCGGAAATCCGGCGCCACTGCACCCAGGAAGAATCAGCGGACATACGATGATCACCGGACGTCCGGCACCCCACGAGGCACGAGCCACTGGACATATGGTACTCACCGGACGTCCGGTACCTGAGTGTGTGCAGACGTGGCCTTTGGCCTCTTTCCCACTTACCCCTTCATGACTAGCACTATAAATAGATCTCCCCCTCATTATTTGTGGCCTTTGGCCTGTGGCCTTATGCTATTGTGAAGCATGGCAGGGCCATTTTATTATTATGTTTTGATGGAGCCTTGTGCTACCAGTTACTCCATGATTCTATTTGTTTAGAACAAGGTTAGAAGAAATAGTTTACTAAGAAGGATAAGCAGTTACTCCTAGAAACTTCATGGAGTAATTCTGATTTACAACATGTTCACGTTCTAGAACCAAGTTACTCCTAGGATTACAACATGTTCATAGCCTTGCCTATCAATATTTTGATTCTTTTTTATGGAGCATTGTGCTACTAGGTGCTAGTAACATGAGTAACATGTTTGTTTGCAAAACTACTCCTTCTAATGCAATGGCATTAACAGCTTTACTCTTTCTAAACAAAGATTACAACATGCAATCTCTTTCTAAACAAACTACTCCTTCTTTCGTTTCCTTTCCTTTCTTGTGTGTGTTGCTCTAGTGACCAGCTATGACTTCCAAGGTTTCCTGGTAGAGTTTACCACCAGCTCTGAGAGCCCTAGACAACCTTCCTTCCCTATGCATTCTATCTTTGTTCAGGTGGGGGATCTTATCCCATGCCTCCTTCATCTTTCATAACTTCCACCAAGATTGACTTCAGAGTTATGAACACCATCAGTTCCTTGGTAGTGTTTGGTGCACTTTCAAGTGTTAAGGACTGAATAAAACTGAAGAAGCAATGGTCCAACGTATTCATATCAGGTGAATTTGCAGGTTGCCACAACAACCTGAAGTCTAGCAATGTATCTGCTATAGTTGCTAGAAAAGTTGGATCATTAGTCACGTACATGATTCCTATATCATCTTCGAGCCATTGGGCCTCAATAGCTAGAATTACCTTCTCACAAAGATATTCCGTCATCACATCAATGTTAACTAGCACTAACATGGTCTGTCTATCCTTGTTTTTGGACTTTCGTGGTGTACCTGTTTCCTTGACAAATGCCCATACTCTTATCTTTCCATCAAAAGTTTGAAAACCACCCGCGTCAAACCTTGGCCTGGTTGATACGTCTCCAACATATCTACTTTTCCTAACACTTTTCCTCTTGTTTTGGACTCTAATTTGCATGATTTGAATGAAACTAACCCCGGACTGACGCTGTTTTCAGCAGAACTACCATGGTGTTGTTTTTGTGCAGAAATAAAAGTTCTCGGAATGGAACGAAACTTTGTGAGGAATTTTTATATAAGATATAAGAATTTCTGGAGCCAAGACCTACCTAAGGGGGCACCTGGGTGGGCACAACCCACCAGGGCGCGCCCAGGTGGGTTGTCCCCACCTGGTGGCCCCGCAGACCCTGAAACCGACGCTATAAACTCCTATTTTTCAGAAAAAATCAGGAAGAAAGAATTGTCGCGATCCACGAGACGGAGCCGCCGTCACCTCCTGTTCTTCGTCGGGAGGCTAGATCTGGAGTCCGTTTGGGGCTCCGGAGAGGGGGATCTTCGTTCTTCATCATCACCAACCCTTCTCCATCGCCAATTCCATGATGCTCCCCACCGGGAGTGAGTAATTCCTTCGTAGGCTCGTTGGTCGGTGAGGAGTTGGATGAGATTCATCATGTAATCGAGTTAGTTTTGTTAGGGCTTGATCCCTAGTATCCACTACGTTCTAAGATTGATGTTGCTATGACTTTGCCATGCTTAATGCTTGTCACTTTGGGCCCGGGTGCCATGATTTCAGATCTGAACCGTTTATGTTATTACCATTATATCCATGTTCTAGATCCGATCTTGCAAGTTATAGTCACCTACTACATGTTACGATCCGGCAACCCCGGAGTGACAATAACCGGTACTTCTCCCGGTGATGACAGTAGTTTGAGGAGTTCATGTATTCACTATGTGTTAATTCTTTGTTTCGGTTCTCTATTAAAAGGACCCCGCTGCCACGGGAGGGTAGGACAAAAGATGTCATGCAAGTTCTTTCCATAAGCACGTATGACTATTTACTGAATACATGCCTACATTATATTGACGAGCTGGAGCTAGTGCCGTATCGCCCTAGGTTATAACTGTCTCATGATGAATATCATCCAACAAGTCACCGATCCAATGCCTACGAATTTACCTTATATTGTTCCTGCTAAGTTACTACTGCTATCATCATTGTTACAGTTGCTACAAAACTATTGCTATCACTGTTACCATTACCGTTACTATTGCTACTATTATCAAAACTACCATACTACTTTGCTACTGATCACTTTGCTGCAGATAATTAATCTCCAGGTGTGATTGAATTGACGACTCAGCTGCTAATACCTTCAAATATTCTTTGGCTCCCCTTGTGTCGAATATATAAATTTGGGTTGAATACTCCACCCTCGAAAACTGTTGCGATCCCCTATACTTGTGGGTTATCAAGACCTTTTTCTGGCACCGTTGCCGGGGAGCATAGCTATATTTGTTGAGTCACTTGGGATTATTCTCATATTATCACTATGAAGAATCTGAAGGATGCTAAGACTAAAATATTTCCCTCAAAGACGAGGGGAGGTAAGGAACTGCCATCCAGTTCTGCTTTAGAATCACCTTCTGTTATAAGTAAACTTGCAACACCACCACATGCTATTAATTCTGATACGTCGCAAGTTATTGATGATGCTACTTCTGCTATGGATAATGCTTATGATGATGCTAGTACCTTGCTTAATGACGATGTGCCACTTGGTGACTTTCTTGATAAACAAATTGCTAGAGTTATATAACATGATGTTGTTGAATCTGATGATGGGCTTGAAACTGAAACTCTCGAAACACCTGCTAGAAGTAGCCCTCCTAGATTTGAATTGCCTAAGGTACCGAAAGGTTATGTTATGAGTGAAGAAACAACTAGAGATATTCTTGCTTGCAGAGATAGAGATGATCTAGAGAAATTATTATGCAAGTATAAAGAAAAATCTCTGAATGCTAGAATGAAATGTGACCCTAAGTTTGCTACTTCACCTATCTTTATTGATGATAAGGATTATGAATTCTCTATCGACCCAGAGTTAATTACTTTGGTTGAATCTGATCCTTTCCATGGTTATGAAACTGAAAGTGTTGTGGCACATTTTACTAAGTTGAATGACATAGCCACCCTTTTTACTCATGATGAGAAAACTTGCTATTACTATATTGTCAAATTATTTCCTTTCTAATTAAAGGGTGATGCTAAAGCTTGGTACAATACTCTTGCTCCTGGTTGTGTGCGTAGTCCCCAGGATATGTTTTATTACTTCTCTGAAAAATATTTTCCTGCTCACAAGAAACAAGCTGCCTTACAGGAAATATTTAACTTTGTTCAAATTAAAGAAGAGAGTCTGCCACAAGCTTGGGGGAGGCTTTGCCAATTACTTAATGCTTTGCATGATCATCCTCTTAAGAAAAATGAAATACTTGATATCTTCTATAATGGACTAACTGATGCTTCTAGGGACTTCCTAGATAGTTGTGTTGGTTGTATTTTCAGGGAATGAACTGTTGGACAAGCTGAGGAATTATTGAATAACATATTGAAAAATTATGATGATTGGACTATTCTTGAATCACCACCTAAACCCACTCCGAAGAAGAGGGGTATATTATATCTGAGTCCCGAAGATATGCAAGAGGCAAAGAAATCTATGAAGGAAAAATGTATTAAAGCTGAGGATGTTAAAATTTTACCTTCTATTGAAGAAATACATGGGCTTAATACACCACCATTGCCTAAGGTGGTAGAGGTAAATTCTCTAATGAAGTTCAATGATAATGACAATCCTCACAATATGCATCCTAGCCAATGCCTTTATGAGTTTGAAAACTATATTAGAAAACAGGATTACTTCAATGCAAATGTTGTGAAACAATTGAAATATAATTCTGATATGATTGCTCGCTTGAGTGACTTGTTATTTATAATATCAAATGATGTTAGAGGTGTTGGGAAGCATGCTTCTATGGTTCAAACTCAGTTACAACAAGTTGCTAAATCTCAAAGAGATTTGCTTGATGAAAAGAATAATAATATGCATGACTTTGTTGTTAGAGTTGCAACTAGAGGAGGTAAAATGACTCAGGAACCACTTTATCCTGAGGGACACCCAAAAAGAATTGAACAATATTCACAAAGAGCTAACACTAGTGCACCTAGTCCTTCTAGAAAGAAAAATAAAAAGGAAAACGATAGGACTTTGCATGCTTCTAGTGAACCTGAAATAGAAAAACCTCCTGACAATGATAATGAAACTTCTATCTCTGATGCTGAAACCCAGTCTGGTAATGAACACTCACGTAGTGATAATGAAAAGGATAATGTTAATGTTCATGAAGATACCCAACCAAATAATAAAGAACCAGACAATGATGTTGAGATAGAACCAGCTGTTGATCTTGATAACCCACATCCTAAGAATAAAAGGTATGACAAAAGAGACTTCATTGCTAGAAAACACGGTAAAGAAAGAGAACCGTGGGTTCAAAAACCTATGCCTTTTCCACCTAAGTCAACTAAAAAGAATGATGATGAATAATTTGAATGCTTTGCTGAAATGCTGAGGAAACTTGATATTATTGCAATTCCTACAAGCATATGTTCCTCCCTCATAACAATTTTCAGTAGCATCATGAATGAATTCAACAATATAACCATCACATAAAGCATTATTTTCATGATCTACAAGCATAGAAATTTTACTACTCTCCACATAAGCAAATTTCTTCTCATGAATAGAAGTGGGAGCAAACTCAACAAAATAACTATCATGTGAGGCATAATCCAATTGAAAATTAAAATCATGACGACAAGTTCCATGGTTATCATTATTCTTTATAGAATACATATCATCACAATAATCATCATAAATAGCAACTTTATTCTCATAATCAATTGAAACCTCTTCCGAAATAGCGGATTCATCACTAAATAAAGTCACGACCTCTCCAAATCCACTTTCATAAATATTATAAGATTCAACACCCTCCAAAATAGTGGGATCATTACTTCCTAAAGTTGACACTCTTCCAAACCCACTTTCATCAATATAATCATCATAAATAGGAGGCATGCTATCATCATAATAAATTTGCTCACCAAAACTTGGGGGACTAAAAATATCATATTCATCAAACATAGCATTCCCAAGATTGTGGCTTTGCATACCATTAGCATCATGGATATTCAAAGAATTCATACTAACAACATTGCAATCATGCTCATCATTCAAATATTTAGTGCCAAATACTTTAATGCATTATTCTTCTAGCATTTTGGCACAATTATCGAAATCCTTATTTTCATGAAAGATATTAACAAGATGAAGCATATGAGGTACCCTCAATTCCATTTTTTTGTAGTTTTCTTTTATAGACTAAACTAGTGATAAAACAAGAAACTAAAAGATTCGATTGCAAAATCTAAAGATATACCTTCAAGCGCTAACCTCCCCGGCAACGGTGCCAGAAAAGAGCTTGATGTATACTACAAAACCTTCTTATTTTAGACGTTGTTGGTGTTGGGGAACGTAGCAGAAAACAAAAAATTTCCTACGGTTTCACCAAGATCAATCTAGGAGTTCATCTAGCAACGAGTGATTGGATTGCATCTACATACCTTTGTAGATCACGCGCAGAAGCGTTCAAAGAACGGGGATGAGGAAGGCGTACTCGACGTGATCCAAATCACCGGAGATCCTAGCACCGAACGGACGGCACCTCCGCGTTCAACACATGTACGGTCAGCATAACGTCTCCTTCTTCTTGATCCAGCAAGGGGAAAGGAGAGGTTGAGGAAGATGGCTCCAGCAGCAGCACGACGGCGTGGTGGTGATGGAGCTGCAGTACTCTGGCAGGGCTTCGCCAAGCGCTATGGAGGAGGAGGAGGTGTTGGAGAGGGAGAGGGAGGCACCAAAGGCAAGGGGTAAGAAGTCCTCCATCTCCCCCACTATATATAGGAGGGCCAAGGGGGGGGCGGCCCTAGGAGATCTAATCTCCTAGGGGGGTGCGGCCAAGGGGAGGAATCCCTCCTCCCCAAGGCACCTAGGAGGTGCCTTCCCCTCCTAGGACTCTTCCTCCCTTGAAACCCTAGGCGCATGGGCCTCTTGGGGCTAGTAGCCTTGGCCCATGTAGGCCAAGGCGCACCCCCTACAGCCCATGTGCCCCCCCGGGAAAGGTGGCCCCACCCGGTGGACCCCCGAGACCCCTCCGGTGGTCCCGGTACAATACCGGTGACCCCGAAACTTGTCCCGATGCCCGAAATAGCACTTCCTATATATAATTCTTTACCTCCGGACCATTCCGGAACTCCTCGTGACGTCCGGGATCTCATCCGGGACTCCAAACAACATTCGGGTTACTGCATATACATATCTCTACAACCCTAGCGTCACCGAACCTTAAGTGTGTAGACCCTACGGGTTCGGGAGACATGTAGACATGACCGAGATCGCTCTCCGGTCAATAACCAACAGCGGGATCTGGATACCCATGTTGGCTCCCACATGATCCTCGATGATCTCATCGGATGAACCACGATGTCGAGGATTCAAGCAACCCCGTATACAATTCCCTTTGTCAATCGGTATGTTACTTGCCCGAGATTCGATCGTTGGTATCCCAATACCTCGTTCAATCTCGTTACCGGCAAGTCACTTTACTCGTACCGTAATGCATGATCCCGTGACCAGACACTTGGTCACTTTGAGCTCATTATGATGATGCATTACCAAGTGGGCCCAGTGATACCTCTCCGTCATACGGAGTGACAAATCCCAGTCTTGATCCGTGTCAACCCAACAGACACTTTCGGAGATACCCGTAGTATACCTTTATAGTCACCCAGTTACGTTGTGACGTTTGGCACACCCAAAGCAATCTTACGGTATCCAGGAGTTACATGATCTCATGGTCTAAGGAAAGGATACTTGACATTGGAAAACTCTAGCAAACGAACTATACGATCTTATGCTATGTTTAGGATTGGGTCTTGTCCATCACATCATTCTTCTAATGATGTGATCTCGTTATCAATGACATCCAATGTCCATAGTCAGGAAACCATGACTATCTATTGATCAACGAGCTAGTCAACTGGAGGCTTACTAGGGACATGTTGGTGTCTATTATTCACACATGTATTACGATTTCCGGATAACACAATTATAGCATGAATAAAGACAATTATCATGAACAAGGAAATATAATAATAATGCTTTTATTATTGCCTCTAGGGCATATTTCCAACAGTCTCCCATTTGCACTAGAGTCAATAATCTAGTTACATTGTGATGAATCAAACACCCATGGAATTCTGGTGTTGATCATGTTTTGCTCTAGGGAGAGGTTTAGTCAACGGGTCTGCTACATTCAGGTCCGTATGTACTTTACAAATATCTATGTCTCCATTTTGAACATTTTCACGAATGGAGTTGAAGCGACGCTTGATGTGCCTTGTCTTCTTGTGAAACCTGGGCTCCTTGGCAAGAGCAATAGCTCCAGTGTTGTCACAAAAGAGCTTGATCGGCCCCGACGCATTGGGTATGACTCCTAGGTCGGTGATGAACTCCTTCACCCAAATTGCTTCATGTGCTACCTCCGAGGCTGCAATGTACTCCGCTTCACATGTAGATCCCGCCACGACGCTCTGCTTGCAACTGCACCAGCTTACTGCCCCACCATTCAAAATATACACGTATCCGATTTGTGACTTAGAGTCATCCAGATCTGTGTCGAAGCTAGCGTCGACGTAACCCTTTACGACGAGCTCTTCGTCACCTCCATAAACGAGAAACATTTCCTTAGTCCTTTTCAGGTACTTCAGGATATTCTTGACCGCTGTCCAGTGTTCCTTGCCGGGATTACTTTGGTACCTTCCTACCAAACTTACGGCAAGGTTTACATCAGGTCTGGTACAGAGCATGGCATACATAATAGAACCTATGGCTGAGGCATAGGGGATGACACTCATCTCTTCTATATCTTCTGCCGTGGTCGGACATTGAGCTGAGCTCAATTTCACACCTTGTAATACAGGCAAGAACCCCTTCTTAGACTGATCCATATTGAACTTCTTCAATATCTTATCAAGGTATGTGCTTTGTGAAAGACCTATGAGGCGTCTTGATCTATCTCTATAGATCTTGATGCCTAACATATATGCAGCTTCTCCAAGGTCCTTCATTGAAAAACTCTTATTCAAGTAGGCCTTTATGCTGTCCAAGAGTTCTATATCATTTCCCATCAAAAGTATGTCATCTACATATAATATGAGAAATGCTACAGAGCTCCCACTCACTTTCTTGTAAACACAGGCTTCTCCATAAGTCTGTGTAAACCCAAACGCTTTGATCATCTCATCAAAGCGAATGTTCCAACTCCGAGATGCTTGCACCAGCCCATAAATCGAGCGTTGGAGCTTGCACACCTTGTCAGCATTCTTAGGATCGACAAAAACTTCCGTTTGCATCATATACAATTCTTCCTTAAGGAAACCATTAAGGAATGCCGTTTTGACGTCCATTTGCCATATTTCATAATCATAGAATGCGGCAATCGCTAACATGATTTGGACGGACTTCAGCTTCGCCACCGGTGAGAAAGTCTCATCGTAGTCAACCCCTTGAACTTGTCGATAACCCTTAGCGACAAGCCGAGCTTTATAGATGGTCACATTACCATCCGCGTCTGTCTTCTTCTTAAAGATCCATTTATTTTCTATGGCTCGCCGCTCTACGGGCAAGTCAGTCAAAGTCCATACTTCGTTTTCATACATGGATCCTATCTCGGA
The DNA here is from genome assembly GCF_003073215.2 of Triticum urartu. Classification (NCBI taxonomy): domain Eukaryota; kingdom Viridiplantae; phylum Streptophyta; class Magnoliopsida; order Poales; family Poaceae; genus Triticum; species Triticum urartu. The sequence continues at coordinate 622,088,082 of NC_053028.1, forward strand.
TTTCATGGCTTCTAGCCATTTGTCGGAATCCGGGCCCGCCATCGCTTCTTCATAGTTCGAAGGTTCACCGTTGTCTAACAACATAATTTCCAAGACAGGGTTGCCGTACCACTCTGGTGCGGAACGTGTCCTTGTGGACCTTCGAATTTCAGTAGGAGCTTGATCAGAAGTATCTTGATCATCATCATTAACTTCCTCTCTAGTCGGTGCAGGCACCTCAGGAACATTTTCTTGAGTTGCGCCATTTTCTGGTTCAAGAGGTAATACTTCATCAAGTTCCACTTTCCTCCCACTTACTTCTTTCGAGAGAAACTCTTTCTCTAGAAAGGATCCATTCTTGGCAACAAAGATCTTGCCTTCGGATCTGAGGTAGAAGGTATACCCAATAGTTTCTTTAGGGTATCCTATGAAGACGCATTTTTCCGACTTGGGTTCGAGCTTTTCAGGTTGAAGTTTCTTGACATAAGCATCGCATCCCCAAACTTTTAGAAACGACAGCTTAGGTTTCTTCCCAAACCATAATTCATACGGTGTCGTCTCAACGGATTTCGACGGAGCCCTATTTAAAGTGAATGCGGCAGTCTCTAAAGCATAGCCCCAAAAAGAAAGCGGTAAATCGGTAAGAGACATCATAGATCGCACCATATCTAATAGAGTGCGATTACGACGTTCGGACACACCATTACGCTGAGGTGTTCCCGGCGGCGTGAGTTGTGAAACTATTCCACATTTTCTTAAGTGCGTGCCAAATTCGTGACTCAAGTATTCTCCTCCACGATCTGATCGCAAAAACTTGATTTTCCTGTCACGTTGATTCTCAACCTCACTCTGAAATTCTTTGAACTTTTCAAAGGTTTCAGACTTGTGTTTCATTAAGTAGACATACCCATATCTACTCAAATCATCAGTGAGGGTGAGAACATAACGATAGCCACCGTGAGCCTCAACACTCATTGGACCGCACACATCAGTATGTATGATTTCCAATAAGTTGGTTGCTTGCTCCATTGTTCCTGAGAACGGAGTCTTGGTCATTTTACCCATGAGGCATGGTTCGCACGTGTCAAATGATTCATAATCAAGAGACTCTAAAAGTCCATCTGCATGGAGCTTCTTCATGCGTTTGACACCTATGTGACCAAGGCGGCAGTGCCACAAGTATGTGGGACTATCATTATCAACCTTACATCTTTTGGCACTCACACTATGAACATGTGTAGCATTACGCTCGAGATTCATTAAGAATAAACCATTCACCATCGGAGCATGACCATAAAACATATCTCTCATATAAATAGAACAAACATTATTCTCAGATTTAAATGAGTAGCCATCTTGAATTAAACGAGATCCCGATACAATGTTCATGCTCAAAGCTGGCACTAACAATTATTAAGGTTTAATACTAATCCCGAAGGTAAATGTAGAGGTAGCGTGCCGACGGCGATCACATTGACCTTGGAACCATTCCCGACGCGCAACGTCACCTCGTCCTTTGCCAATCTCCGCTTATTCTGCAGCCCCTGCTTTGAGTTACAAATGTGAGCAACTGCACCGGTATCAAATACCCAGGAGCTACTACGGATACTGGTAAGGTACACATCAATTACATGTATATCACATATACCTTTTGTTTTGCCGGCCTTCTTGTCCGCTAAGTATTTGGGGCAGTTCCGCTTCCAGTGACCACTTCCCTTGCAATAAAAGCACTCAGTCTCGGGCTTGGGTCCATTCTTTGGCTTCTTCCCGGCAGCTTGTTTGCCGGGCGTGGCAACTACCTTGCCATCCTTCTTGAAGTTCTTTTTACCCTTGCCCTTCTTGAACTTAGCGGTTTTATTCACCATCAACACTTGATGTTCCTTCTTGACTTCTACCTCTGCTGATTTCAGCATTGAAAATAACTCAGGAATGGTCTTTTCCATCCCCTGCATATTGAAGTTCATCACAAAGCTCTTGTAGCTTGGTGGAAGCGACTGGAGGATTCTGTCAATGACCGCATCATCCGGGAGATTAACTCCCAGCTGAGTCAAGCGGTTATGTAACCCAGACATAGTGAGTATGTGCTCACTGACAGAACTATTTTCCTCCATCTTACAGCTGAAGAATTTGTCGGAGACTTCATATCTCTCGACCCGGGCATGAGCTTGAAAAACCATTTTCAGCTCTTCGAACATCTCATATGCTCCATGTCTCTCAAAACGCTTTTGGAGTCCCGGATCTAAGCTGTAAAGCATGCCGCACTGAACGAGGGAGTAGTCATCAGCACGTGTCTGCCAAGCGTTCATAACGTCTTGGTTCTGTGGAACGGGTGGGTCACCTAGCGGTGCTTGTAGGACATATTGTTTCTTGGCAGCTATGAGGATGATCCTCAGGTTCCGGACCCAGTCCGTATAGTTGCTGCCATCGTCTTTCAGCTTGGTTTTCTCTAGGAACGCGTTGAAGTTGAGGACTACGTTGGCCATTTGATCTACAAGAAATATTGTAAAGATTTTAGACTAAGTTCATGATAATAAAGTTCATCTAATCAAATTATTCAATGAACTCCCACTTAGATAGACATCCCTCCAGTCATCTAAGTATAACATGATCCGAGTTGACTAGGCCGTGTCCGATCATCACGTGAGACGGTCTAGTTAACATCGGTGAACATCTTCATGTTGATCGTATCTTCTATACGACTCATGCTCGACCTTTCGGTCTTCTGTGTTCCGAGGCCATGTCTGTACATGCTAGGCTCGTCAAGTCAACCTAAGTGTTTGCATGTGTAAATCTGTCTTACACCCGTTGTATGTGAATGTCTGAATCAAACACCCGATCATCACGTGGTGCTTTGAAACAACGAACTGTCGCAACGGTGCATAGTTAGGGAAACACTTTCTTGAAATTATTATGAGGGATCATCTTATTTACTACCGTCGTTCTAAGTAAACAAGATGAAAAACATGATAAACATCACATGCAATCAAATAATAACAGTGACATGATATGGCCAATATCACATAGCTCCTTTGATCTCCATCTTGGGGCTCCATGATCATCTTGTCACCGGCATGACACCATGATCTCCATCATCATGATCTCCATCATTGTGTCTCCATGAAGTTGCTCGCCAACTATTACTTCTACTACTATGGCTAACACGTTTAGCAATAAAGTAAAGTAATTTACATGGCGTTTCTCAATGACACGCAGGTCATACAAAAAATATAGACAACTCCTATGGCTCCTGCCGGTTGTCATACTCATCGACATGCAAGTCGTGATTCCTATTACAATAGCATGAACATCTCATACATCACATATAGATCATTCATCATTCATCACAACTTTGGCCATATCATATCACAAAGCACTTGCTGCAAAAACAAGTTAGACGTCCTCTAATTGTTGTTGCAAGTTTTACGTGGCTGAAGTAGGGTTCTAGCAAGAATGTTTTCTTACCTACGTGAAAGCCACAACGTGATTTGTCAACTTCTATTTACCCTTCATAAGGACCCTTTTCATCGAATCCGCTCCAACTAAAGTGGGAGAGATAGACACCCGCCAGCCACCTTTATGCAACTTGTGCATGTTAGTCGGTGGAACCGGTCTCACGTAAGCGTACGTGTAAGGTTGGTCCGGGCCGCTTCATCCCACAGTACCGTTGAAGCAAGATAAGACTAGTAGCGGCAAGAAAGTTGACAACATCTACGCCCACAACAAATTGTGTTCTACTCGCGCAAGAAGAACTACGCATAGACCTAGCTCATGATGCCACTGTTGGGGAACGTAGCAGAAAACAAAAATTTTCCTACGGTTTCACCAAGATCCATCTAGGAGTTCATCTAGCAACGAGTGATTGGATTGCATCTACATACCTTTGTAGATCACGCACGGAAGCGTTCAAAGAACGGGGATGAGGAAGGCGTACTCGACGTGATCCAAATCACCGGAGATCCTAGCACCGAACGGACGGCACCTCCGCGTTCAACACACGTACGGTCAGCGTAACGTCTCCTTCTTCTTGATCCAACAAGGGGAAAGGAGAGGTTGAGGAAGATGGCTCCAGCAGCAGCACGATGGCGTGGTGGTGATGGAGCTGCAGTACTCCGGCAGGGCTTCGCCAAGCGCTATGGAGGAGGAGGAGGTGTTGGAGAGGGAGAGGGAGGCACCAAAGGCAAGGGGTAAGAAGTCCTCCATCTCCCCCACTATATATAGCAGGGCCAAGGGGGGGGGCGCCGGCCCTAGGAGATCTAATCTCCTAGGGGGGTGCGGCCAAGGGGAGGAATCCCTCCTCCCCAAGGCACCTAGGAGGTGCCTTCCCCTCCTAGGACTCTTCCTCCCTTGAAACCCTAGGCGCATGGGCCTCTTGGGGCTGGTGCCCTTGGCCCATGTAGGCCAAGGCGCACCCCCTACAGCCCATGTGCCCCCCGGGACAGGTGGCCCCACCCGGTGGACCCCCGGGACCCCTCCGGTGGTCCCGGTACAATACCGGTGACCCCGAAACTTGTCCCGATGCCCGAAATAGCACTTCCTATATATAATTCTTTACCTCCGGACCATTCCGGAACTCCTCGTGACGTCCCGGATCTCATCTGGGACTCCAAACAACATCCGGCTTACTGCATATACATATCCCTACAACCCTAGCGTCACCGAACCTTAAGTGTGTAGACCCTACGGGTTCGGGAGACATGTAGACATGACCGAGATCACTCTCCGGTCAATAACCAACAGCGGGATCTGGATACCCATGTTGGCTCCCACATGCTCCTCGATGATCTCATCGGATGAACCACGATGTCGAGGATTCAAGCAACCCCATATACAATTCCCTTTGTCAATCGGTATGTTACTTGCCCGAGATTCGATCGTCGGTATCCCAATACCTCGTTCAATCTCGTTACCGGCAAGTCACTTTACTCGTACCGTAATGCATGATCCCGTGACCAGACACTTGGTCACTTTGAGCTCATTATGATGATGCATTACCGAGTGGGCCCAGTGATACCTCTCCGTCATACGGAGTGACAAATCCCAGTCTTGATCCGTGTCAACCCAACAGACACTTTCGGAGATACCCGTAGTATACCTTTATAGTCACCCAGTTACGTTGTGACGTTTGGCACACCCAAAGCACTCTTACGGTATCCGGGAGTTACACGATCTCATGGTCTAAGGAAAGGATACTTGACATTGGAAAACTCTAGCAAACGAACTATACGATCTTATGCTATGTTTAGGATTGGGTCTTGTCCATCACATCATTCTCCTAATGATGTGATCTCGTTATCAATGACATCCAATGTCCATAGTCAGGAAACCATGACTATCTGTTGATCAACGAGCTAGTCAACTGGAGGCTTACTAGGGACATGTTGGTGTCTATTATTCACACATGTATTACGATTTCCGGATAACACAATTATAGCATGAATAAAGACAATTATCATGAACAAGGAAATATAATAATAATGCTTTTATTATTGCCTCTAGGGCATATTTCCAATAGTTGGGCCTCCAAGTGCAGAGGTTTGTAGGACAGTAGCAAATTTCCCTCAAGTGGATGACCTAAGGTTTATCAATCCATGGGAGGCGTAGGATGAAGATGGTCTCTCTCAAGCAACCCTGCAACCAAATAACAAAGAGTCTCTTGTGTCCCCAACACACCCAATACAATGGTAAATTGTATAGGTGCACTAGTTCGGCAAAGAGATGGTGATACAAGTGGTATATGGATAGTAGATATAGGTTTTTGTAATCTGAAAATATAAAAACAGCAAGGTAACTAATGATAAAAGTGAGCGTAAACGGTATTGCAATGCGTTGAAACAAGGCCTAGGGTTCATACTTTCACTAGTGCAAGTTCTCTCAACAATAATAACCTAATTGGATCATATAACTATCCCTCAACATGCAACAAAGAGTCACTCCAAAGTCACTAATAGCGGAGAACAAACGAAGCGATTATTGTAGGGTACGAAACCACCTCAAAGTTATTCTTTCTGATCGATCTATTCAAGAGTCTGTAGTAAAATAACACGAAGATATTCTTTCCGTTAAATCTATCCTAGAGTTCGTACGAGAATAACACCTTAAGACACACATCAACCAAAACCCTAATGTCACCTAGATACTCCAATGTCACCTCAAGTATCCGTGGGCTTCTTCTGGTCCAAAAATGATCTCCGTGAAATTTTAGGTCAATTGGACTCCGTTTTGTTTTCGTTTTCTACGATGCTCAAAAACAAGGAAAAACAGAAACTGGCACTGGGCTCTAAGTTAATAGGTTAGTCGCACAAATCATATAAAATAGCATATAAATGCATATAAAACATCCTAGATGGATAATATAATAGCATGGAACAATAAAAAATTATAGATACGTTGGAGATGTATCAGGGAACGGCCGGCCTCAAGGGGCATGCCCCAAGGGGGGGATCCTACTTCTACTCCTACTAGGAGTAGGTCCCCCCCTTTCCTAGTCCAACAAGGAGTGGAAGGAAGGAGGAAGGGGAGAGAAGGAAGGAGGGGGGCGCCGCCCCCTCCCCTTGTCCAATTCGGATGGGGGGGCGCCACCTCCTGGACGGCCCTCTCTCCTCTAAGGCCCATGGTGGCCCATTAATTTCCCGGGGGGGGGGTCCGGTAACCCTCCGGCACTCCGGTTTTATCCGAAACTCTCCGGAACACTTCCGATGTCCGAACAACATGGTCCAATATATCAATCTTTATGTCTTGACCATTTCGAGACTCCTCATCATGTCTGCGATCTCATCCGGGACTCCGAACAGCCTTCAGTACATCAAATCACATAAACACATAATACCAATCGTCATCGAACGTTAAGCGTGCGGACCCTACGGGTTCGAGAACTATATATGTAGACATGACCGAGACACTTCTCTGGTCAATAACCAACAGTGGAACCTGGATGCTAATATTGGTTCTTACATATTCCACGAAGATCTTTATCGGTCAAACTGCACAACAACATACGTTGTTCCCTTTGTCATCGGTATGTTACTTGCCCCGGGATTCGATCGTCGTTATCATCATACCTAGTTCAATTTCGTTATCGGCAAGTCTCTTTACTCATTCCGTAATGCATCATCCCGCAACTAACTCATTAGTCACTTTACTTGCAAGGCTTATAGTGATGAGCATTAACAAGAGGGCCCCGAGCTACCTCTTCGAAACACGGAGTGACAAATCCTAATCTCGATCTATTCCAACTCAACAAACACCATCGGAGACACCTGTAGAGCATCTTTATAATCACCTAGTTATGTTGTGACGTTTGATAGCACACAAGGTGTTCCTTCGGTATTCGGGAGTTGCATAATCTCATAGTCATAGGAACATGTATAAGTCATGAAGAAAGCAATAGCAATAAACTAAACAATCATAATGCTAAGCTAATGGATGGGTCTTGTCCATCACATCATTCTATAATGATGTGCTCTCATTCATCAAATGACAACACATGTCCATGACTAGGAAACTTAACCATCTTTGATTAACGAGCTAGTCAAGTAGAGACAAACTTGGGACACTCTGTTTGTCTATGTATTCACACATGTACTAAGTTTCCGGTTAATACAATTCTAGCATGAATAATAAACATTTATCATGATATAAGGAAATATAAATAACAACTTTATTATTGCCTCTAGGGCATATTTCCTTCATACACTTGGCCGGATTGATGCATTGGCCTGTCGCTCTCTCATACGTGAGTAGCACCTCATGTACCTTCTTAGCATGTTCCTCTTCTGCTTTAAAAAACAACATGGTGTTGTCTGTGAACAACAAATGAGACACACCCGACGCTCTACGGCAAACCTTCAGGGGAGTATAATCACCCTTTTCTTCCCCATCTTTCAACAAAGCCGAGAGACCATTGCTACGTCTTGAGCTTGCGTTGGTTTTCCCCGAAGAGGAAGGGATGATGCAGCAGAGTAGCATAAGTCACTACAAAAAAAGACACATCCGTGACATTTTGGGCCGAACAAATTTTTTTTGTCATACATATGACACTTCTATGACGATAATTGTGACAAAACCCGGTATCATCATAGATGTGGTGGGCTCCTACTTCTATGACAAAAAATCATGACAGAAAATGGGCTTTTCATCCTGGGCGGGCCGGAGACGCAGCTGCATGACATTCTTTGGGCCGTCCATGACGGAAAAAATCGTGGTAGAAGCGAGGGGGAGGAAAATTTCGGGGAGTTCCTGGTTACGGTGGGAGGTCGGGGGCCGAGCGATGCGCGTTTCTCTCGTACACGTACGCGCGTGTGTGCGAGGCGTTGGCTCTAACTAAACCCGAGCGAGGCGTTGGGCTCTAACTGAACCCGAACGATTGCACTGTAGGCTACGCGTTACTGAACCCGAGCGATCGGTCGATGACTATTAACTGAACCTGATCGAGCGATTCCTTGGCTACTGCTGCTAACTGAAGCCGATCGATGCTGCCTCTGGATGAACGGTGAGCGTTGCGGGGGGGGGGGGTTGGATGAACAGTTCCCGTTGGGAGTGCATGAACATGACCCCGTGGTGTTGCCTCTGGATGAACAGGACCCCAGTCGGTCGAGCCGGTTGGGGCTGGATGAACAGGACCCCGTGGAGGGCTGGATGAACAGTAGACGGTGGAGGGGTGCCCGTGGAGGGGTGGTTGAACAGGACCCCGTGGTGTGGAGGGCTGGATGAACAGTAGACGGTGGAGGGGTGGTTGAACAGTAGCCGATGGAGTAGCGCGCGGTGGAGGCTGGATGAACAGGAGCCCGTGGAGGCTGGAGGAGGTCGATGGTAGATGAACAGTAGCTCGTGGAGGCTGGAGGGGGTCGACGGTGGAGATGAACAGTATCCCGTGGAGTCCCGTTTTGCGGTACGACACACCCCTCCCGATGAACAGGACCCCCGTTTCGACCGTAGCGCTCCAACACAAGTCCGTTTTCTCCGTTTTGCGGTACGCCACACCCCTCCCGATCAACAGGACCCCCGTTTCGACCGTAGGAGGTCCGTTTCCTCCGTTTTGTGGTATGCCACACCCCTCCCGATCAACATGACCCCCCCTTTCGACCGTAGGAGGTCCGTTTCCTCCGTTTTGCGGTACGCCACACCCCTCCCGATCAATAGGACCCCCGTTTCGACCGTAGGAGGTCCATTTCCTCCGTTGTGCGGTACGCCAGGCCTCATTTCCATGGCCTCTTCCGTCCAAGTCCTCCTGATGAACAAGACCACGCATTCCATTCCGACCCATGAACACGACGACGACGCTGTTTCTCCGTTCCGACCCAGCCATGTACACGAGCCCTCGCCGTACGTATGCGCGAGTAGGCGTTCGAGACCCCGCCCGTATGTAAACATACGTGGCCGTATTTTCTTTCTTGCACCCTGGCCGCTGTACATATGTGTACATGCTACGTGCGCGCCTCTACTACGACACGTGCGCGCCTCTACTATGACACGTGCGCGCCTCTACATCGACCAGTATGTACGTACACGTTCGCGACCAGAATGACAACGCTACATACGCTTCGACCAGGTGGGTCCCGACTGTCAGGCACTTCCTTGCCCGCGAAGATGTAGCTGGTGGGTCCCAGCAGTCAGGGGCGAATCGTTTTTTTTGCCCGGACGCACTTCCTTGTGCGAAGATGTAGCTGGTGGGTGCCAGCAGTCGGGGGGCCGGTGGGTCCCAGCAGTCAGGGGGGCGAATCGTTTTGGTTTTCTTTTTTTTCCCGGACGCACTTGCGTGCGAAGATGTAGCTGGTGGGTCCCAGCAGTCAGGGGGGCGAATCATTTTTTTTTGCTCGGACGCACTTCCTTGCGTGCGAAGGTGTAGCTGGTGGGTCCCAGCAGTCAGGGGGGAAACATTTTTTTCACGAAATACGGTGGCCCGTCCGGTGGGTCCCTGCTGTCAGGTGGAGGAATCATTATTTTCCGCGTAATAAGAAGGCACTTCCTTGCTGCCGCCGTGGACCCAGCTGTCAGCCTCTCCACGTACAGTCCACGTCCGATGGAAGTCGTTCCTTGACCACGTTGACCACGCCGCGCCGAGAGCACCAGGGCGGTGGACGACGGCGAGGCCTAGGAAGGGGACGACGCGGAGCCGGTGAAGACGCGACAGTGGATGCCCACACGGAGAGGAGTATGAGGGTTCACTCGTTCAGCTGCGGTGTGAGGCTGCCGTCGCCGCAGGGCCTGGCTAGTGGTGGGAATAGTAGGGGGCGGTGAGGTCTCCGCAGCAGCACAGCCGTCCACGGGAGGCAGGAGCAGGCGGCACGACCGGCGCTGCTTTGGGCGGCTGGAGCAAGAAGACCAGAGGTTGAAGAAGCACTACGACCGTTGGATGGACATCGTACGACCACTGCAGCTAGAATCGTTTATATTGACTAAGTTGACAAAGTCCTTGGTACGTCAACTTAGTAGGCCCACAGGTCAGCTTCCGAAATGGTGCGCCCCAGATGTCAGGGGGAGGAATAATTTTTTGGGCGGGTGAAGCTAGAATATCCGAGATTGAAGAAGAAGCACGGCATCCGTTGGATGGACATCCAACGGCCACTGCTGCTAGAACCATTTGTTGATTATAAGTTGACAAAGCCTTGCATACGCGTCAACTCTGTTTTTTAGGGGACGCGTCAACTTAGTAAGGCCAGAAGTGTGTGGCAGAGAACTTATAGCCCATTTGAGATTTGTAAGAATGTGTAGCCCATTTTTGAATTCTAATGGAATTTACTACATCCCATTTACAGTTTGTTAAAAGTACAGCCCATTTCAACCAACCGTTCAAAACAGAATTCAATAAAATTTCCCACATTTTGATGGGATCCGAAATATTTTTATTCTGAAATTTCTAGTCAGATTAAATAAATTTATATTACGTAAAAATCCAACGAAACATTACGCTCGCAACAATTAATGAAATTAAAATTTTCAATATCCAAAAATAATATTTTATAAAGTAATCACGTGTTTGGTGCATTTTTTTATAGTTACTGCCCAGTTTTTATAATTACATCCCATTTATTATTTCTTAAAGCCCATTTTCTTGTTAAGCCTAATGCATCCCTCCTAGGAAAGATTTGCAGCCCAGCGGGGCGGAGAATAACAACTTGACCTTGCCTGGGTATTCCTAAAAAAAGTATAGCTGGCTAGCCATTTTCAGCTTGAAAAAAATTAATATCTGGGCTGGATATCTAGCCTGGGCTAGACGGGCCACAGCCCGCCCAGTTAATACCTGCAGCGATGTTTTCGTTGTTGTTCAGAGGACAAAAATTAATATCTGGGTTAAACATCGAAAAACTCTGCAGTGCTCACACCTCAAAAAAACAAATACTGCTCAAGCTGCTTGGTCCCAGCCGTCGGCCGCTTCTTGTGCAATTCTCTCGTTTATTGACTACTACATAGGTTGACAATGGTGTGGGACCGTGATGTCAGGAAACCAGGGGGAAGAAAAATAAATTACTCCAGCGAGCGCTTCCACCTCTGCCTCGTTGTCTCCCGTGGAAACCCCTTTCCTCCCTTATTTTGCTCGGGCAAAGACCAATGCATGCAGCACGTCCATGCAGTTATTAGGCAAGAAATAAAAGCGCTTTGCATGCTATGAATTACGATGGCCTGCATGGGTAGCTAATAAGGCATCCTCTTAACTGCTGTGATTAAATGTTGTGTTTAGAAGAGAGAAATATTCTTCTTTTCCACCAATTTGCTTGCACCTAGGTCGTGATGCACCTTCTAATACGACTTATTCACCTAGACGGAGGGAGTATAGTTTTATACATACATACATACATACATATATATATATATATATATATATATATATATAAATATAATAAGGAGCCACTTGCGTACGTGAGGCTATGGACCTGGTGGGTCCCCATTGTCATCCTCTCCAAGTAAAGTCATCTCCTCGCCCGCGCGCGCTTTCCGCCCGAAACAGTCAGCGCCGCCCGCCCCGCTTCCCGGTGCAGGCGATTGCTCCACCTTCAAATGACACAAGTGTCGTCCGTTCGTCCATCTGCTACCCACATTAATGATACGCGGTTGCCGAGGCGGCTAGTCCAGCGCCACACGTCCGTCCCTCCGCCCTCCCACCATTGCTATATAAACTGCTGCGCCGGCCATAGCCGCAGTCATCTGCATCCATTCCCTTTCTCCTGTCACCACTACTGCCCACCATGGCTTCCTCGCGCTCCAGTGCTCTTCGGGACGGGCGGACGACGGACCACAAGGAGATGGCAGCCATTGCTGCCGACCGGCTGGCTGGCCGGCAGCCGAAGGACGACGACGTCCCAATGGAGAACATGGTAGTTGATGATCCGGCGCCAACCCCCTCCTCCGCGCCATCCTCGCCGGTGCATTTCACCATGACCATCGGCGAGGCTCGTGCCCAATATATGGACAGTGTGAGGCAGATGCGTTAGGAGCAGTTCCGGGAGGCGCAGGCCGACGCCGCCTACAACCACCATCTCCTCCAGGAGCACCTGCAGGCGGAGGAGTAGATCGCCGTGGAGCGGGCGGAGCAGGAGGCGCTGCTCGACTCGTACCGCTCCGCCCGCAAGGGCCGCCTCGAGCGCTGGCGGTACAGCATGCGGGTGGCGGAGGCTGCGGCTGCCTACAAATAGGCTAGCAAAGAGGGCGATGAAGCAGGCGAGGCGCTGTTTGGCGAGACCGAGGACGAGGCAGAGGACAATGCCGGCTCCGACGAGTCCCCGCTCTGCTAGCGTCGACGAGGCCCTGCTCCGCTGAGGCCCCACGGCACCAACAACGAGGCAGAGGACACTGCCGGCTCCGCCGAGGCCCCGCCCCTCCAACAACGAGGGAGAGGACATTGTCGGGTCAGCCGAAGCCCCACCCTGCCGGCAACGCGGGGGAGGATTTCCACCGCTCCGCTGAGGCGCCGCCCGCCGGCAACGAGACAGAGGACATCACCGGCTCCGCCGAGGCCCCGCCCCGTTGCCAACGAGGCCGCGCCACACAGAAAACGAGGAAGAGTAGAACACGGTAGGTCGCCGCCGCTCGGGTCCAAGTAAGGCCACCGCTACTACCCTCCTGTTGAAGCCAAGCTAGGCGGGTTGACCATTGACAGCCGGTTAGCTTCTTGGCGGTGACGTGGAGTCGGGGAGTTCTGCTGGAGAATAACGCTGCTTCTACTTAACTGCTGGTGCAGTTGGCTAACTGACACGTGGGCCCAATAGGCCACATGTCAGTTACGCAACTGCACCTGCAGTTAAGTCACTGAAGCTTCTGTTCGACTCAGCGGGACACAGGTGGGTAGCTTCGGTTAATTAATTATACCTCCTTTCGTCACCAAGCTTCCTCCTTCGTGGATCTCATTGGCACTCTTGATGTGGAAGAAAAGGCGAGAGCAAAGGACACACATGCTTGAGGAATTGAGGGAGGATCTAGTGCCAATATGGTACAGAAGAACTTCCAGCCCCACAAGTTCAAGAACAAGGGCAAGTTTGATGGTAAAGCAAAGTTTGATGGGAAGAACAAGGCTGTGCAACACACGAACTTCAAGAAGAAGAATGACAAGAAGTGTCATGTGGTGATCCTGATCATTGGGCTCCTAGTTGCCCTAATCGCTATGACAAGCTAGGCCGGTTAATTAATTATACATCCAGCGCACCCCTTTATAGTTGAAATGTAATGAAATCCGGCATGTTTATATGAAATCCGACCGTGTATGAATGAATTTATTTCGATTAGTTCGAATTCCTGTATCACTGGCATTGGATGAACATGCAAAACAATACGTACTAGCATTATTCCCAGGGTGATCACATCGTTTGCAGCAGTTTCACATGTACTCCCTCCGGTACTTTCTAGTCTGCATACAAGTTTTGTCTGTAGTCAAAGTATCTCTACTTTGACCAATCTTATACAAAAAAGTATGCACTTACACAATGTGCGAAGTAAAAAGGAACATAAGGAGTACAAAGAGTTTGAGCAGCTTTTTAGCGTTTTTGTACATTGCAATCAAACACACAGGCCTGGCAATCCATAGAGAACATTCAAAACAATCGATGATTATGCATCTCAGCGACTCACATGTCAGAGGCAATATTTACTTCACAACTGAAGAATAAAGAAAAAATTGATCGACGCTGCTGACAGCAAAGGGCGTCCCATTCGAAAATATCAAATGCATGTCTTGCTAAAATCAATGAGCAAAATTTGACAAGGTTGTCCCATTCCAAAATATCAAATGCCTGCGATTGTGGAATGGACAGGGTTTGCCATCAGTTCGGACATTGATATGGCACCTTGTGCTAAATAAACCAGCTGTTCTTTTTGTGCAGTTCCACAAAAATCAACCAAATTCGCGCGTAGCTTGTATGATTTCGCCCTTATATGTTGCAATGCCTTGAACTTATCGGCACCTCCTTTCTTGTGGTGAAATGAATAATTCGATGTATTCATGAACATTTTGTGCAGTTCCCATTGAAATCAAGCTGAGCACCCCTGTTTGCACAAATACAAAAAGTGATTAGTATAGAGAAAACTGTACTATGAATTGACAGTTTCAACAGGCACATACATGGTCCATGTAGAGCACACTTTTAGAAAAATGGAACTCACCAGAAAGAATCCTAGAACAACAGCAAAAAAATGGAGATTTTGTCAGTCCTTCTGAGCTAAAGTTAGTTTGGTCTTGTGGGGAGTAATGTAACCATCCTTCAACTGCTCCTTCTGATGATAAGATAGACAGGGCTTCTTCATCCTGGCATAATCGGAACTAGTCACTTCACGTACTCCATATTCTTCTTTAGAGGAAGATGATCCTGTTGTGCAACGACAAGAGGACTACTAAATGCTAGCATCACTGTTTGCTCGAAAAAAAAGGAAAGGAAATATTTAAAACAACACAGATGAAGCACTTCTCAAGGACAATACCACTTTTTCATGACAGTATCTAAACAGTAGCACAACACCAATAGAGATGACAAAGCTCAATCATATGGATGAAATCAGTGGGCGAGTACCAACCTTTGTCAGGAGGCTTATTGTGTAGAGCATACAGATGAAGCATCTACGGTGGTGGCCAAGCTTACTATATACTCCTCGATTAGTTTAATGTTCCCAACATCTTCTTGTGCAGTTCCACTAAAATATATGGTATCTTCAAAGAAGATCCCTGTTTGCACAAGTAGAGATAATTACATATTACATTAAGAGTGGCATCAAATCAGTGGCAAAAAATTGCTCGTTCCAGCCATAGCAATAAATTAAGATGCAAAACTATATCATTACTTGTGCCATCACAGTTCCAGTGCTTCATTACAGCACCGGGAGTTGATTTTTGTTTTTCTTCCCCTTGTTCTTCCCCTTCATCACTTGGTTCAATAACAAACAAGCTTCGCCTTCAATGTAATATTTGGCATGTCAATTAGGGAGCACAAGTATAGTACTAAACTTAATTTTTTGATGAAAGTGGCAAAATACAGGCCAGCAGTTGTGAAATATCCTTATCTTACCTCAATGGGATATTACGGTGCACATACAGATTGGAAGTCTTGTCTCCATTTGTGCAGTTCACTAAAATCAAGCAACATTATCGTACAAGTAGCACAACATATGAATGCACACTGCAAAATCATGTGAAAGAAGGCTAGTACTGACCTCTCATGATGCGGAATTCAAACAACTCACAAGACGAAGATCTGAACCAAATTCGCCTTAACGGATAGGAAGCAAGACCTCCTCTTGTGCAGTTCCACTAAGATCAAGCAATCAAGCAACGTTGTCGGTGTGACATTTTGGTTGAACTGCACAAACACTCTTAAAACAAAAGTGTTTTGTGCAGTGCAACAAAAGGTCACAATGGCAACGAGGTGAAGCAGATAACCCTGTTTACACAGAGGTGCAAAGGAAACAATTAGTGGTCAATAACAGTGGATGACACAGAAGCCAACAAAAAGAAGCATCTACCTTATCTAAATGGGAAAGAAAGCAAGACAATAGCATTTCTCAAACGGTGGCATTGATTAATATTAACATAGAGATTATATTAACAATAAAATTCGTTAAACATGTAATTTGCTTTTAACTGTGGCATTGCATCAATTTTGCAGCGGCATTATTAGAGGGTGTTTGTTTACAGGGACATTTTGGTGTAGGGACTAAAAAAACTCCGTGTCAGTCCGTGTTGGTCCCAGTTTTGTTATCAGACGCCTTTCCCTATGTGAGCGCAGCAAATCTAGTCCTGCTCAAACTCTACAGCCTTGTCCCTTCCTTTCCTTTTTGAACTAGTACTTTTGCCCCTTCCTTTCCTTTTTGAACCACGTCCTAGATTTATGCGATACAACTTTCCCCACTACTTTCCCCCATTCCTTTGCTCTTTGAACCATGTCCTAGATTAATGCTATACAACTTTCCCCCTTCATTTCCTCTTTGAACCACGTCCGAGATTCATGCTATATACAACTTTTCCCACTCCTTTCCTCTTTGAACCGCGTCCTAGATTCATGGTATACATGCAGCAAGAGCAATGCATGTGGAGTAAGTAAATTATACCTTAAGGTTCTTGGGGCGTGGTTTGGCGGGCGACGGGACGACGGTGAAGAAGAAGGGGTCGAAGGCCCTCCAGCGCCGCCGCTGGGTGGAAAGTGAACAGCTGCGCCGATAGTCCCTCGCCGACGGCGACAACGTTAAGCCTCCTTTCCCTTCCCGGCGGACGGATCCTGCCGGCTCTTTGAGCAGCAGTGAGGGGAGTGAGAGGCCAACGAAGTCTTGTTTAGATCTGGAGAGGGCGAGAGAGTGTGAGGAGAGCAACTACAAGCGCTAAGGCTCCAGCGGGAGAGGGCGAGAGAGTGTGAAGAGAGCAACTACAAGCGCTGAGGCTCCAGCGTAATATACTGGAGAGAGAGTGTGAAGCGTGCAAACCCTAGAAAACATTTTGACCAGTCAAAGAATCCTCCTGGCACAAATTATGCTCAAGTGTAGTTATCGAACCCGAGACCTCAAGTTTGATGAGCGAACAGGCTAACCAGCTACACAACCCTCCCATTATGTTCAACGAGAGGGAGATAACCTTTTATACATTCCTGAATCCTTATTATAACATGCACACAAATTTTGGGCACTTGTATTCGACTTAAGTCAGTGTGCCACCGTATCTCGTATACTTACTACTCCCTCCGTCTAGGTGTAATAAGTCATATTAGAAGGTGCAACAGGACCAAGGTGCGTGCGTGTGCGCGCGTGTGTGTGCGTGCGCGTGTGTGTTAGAGAGAGCGACAGATCGACCTACTCCTACAGAGAGATGTTGTGTAGTGTACGATTTTAGCCGCGAGAGTCGGTGCATCCTCTCGTTTCCGGGCGTGTCCGGTAGGGACATGCGGACAGCTGCCACGGCCGCTCCTGACCAGCCTGGCCCACCCAAAGCCCCTCCATCGCCCGCGCGCGCTTCCCGCCCGAAATGGTCAGCGCCGCTCCAAAGAATCGGTGCCACATTCATGCCCGGGCAGAGCGGACGCGACCTCTCACTGGCGCAAGAGTGATGGTTGCTTCGTCCGTCCAACTTACTGTTGGGTCTATGTGATTTGACGGCTCATTGGTCTTTATTACTGAGGTCGTAGGACTGCTGGATGTCCCACGCTTTCGGCGAAAGGAGGTATACCTACTAGATTACAATTTTCTCCATTCTTACAGCGGAGGCGTGCAAGAGCAGTGAAAACACGCAGGCTCAGTGATCCGCATGTGGTTCATGGTGAAATCTCTACAAAGACTTATATTTAGGAACGGAGGAAGTACTAGTATAGTACGTACTGTAATTTATCTGTGAGATAAATTTGTACAATGCTATGAAGCTTCCAGCTTCTGTTACATGTATCTTGCGTCCAAGGTTGCCCGTTGCAACATTTCATCAAATACAAAGGAGACTAACATGCATGCTATTGCATCTCAATGATTGACAGATCATAGCAAATATGTACTCCCTCCGTTCCAAAATAAGTTTCTCAACTTTGTGCAAACTTTGGTACAAAGTTGTACTACTACTAAAGTTGACACTTATTTTGGAACAGAGGCAGCCAAAGGAAAAAACGATCCATGCAGTCCCTAGCCCTTGAACCGTGAACCCTGACCAGGCTTCAATTTGCTGGCAACGTTCGAGCTTCCTAATAAATGAAGTTTGCAACCTTTTGACCATCGGATCATTTTGTGTAGTTTCACCAAAATCGAGATGAGCATCCCTGTGGCAAAGAAATTGAACAAGCGTGATTAGAATAAGATTGTTGGGACTAGTTGATGAGACATAAACTCATCACAAATACAGTACGTAGAAGCCAGTAGAGGTATGTGCGGGGCAAAGAAGTAGAGAAATATCCACAGGGAGTGATGTGGGCAGCTGGAGCAGTGGTGCAAACCGGCTGTAAAGGGAGTTGTACCTGAGGGACGTAGCTCAACCTTGAGGAGGGCGGCAGGAGGCGGCAACTGCCCACGTCGCGGCAGTGAGCAAGGGACGAAGGCAACCTCACGGCTTTGTGAGAGATAACGGCAGGGACCCCTGATCGGGACGTGCCGATAGTGGTTTTTCGCCGTCGGCGACGACCACCGCATCTACACTAAGCATCCACCCCTTCCCCAAGCGGATGTGATCCGCCGGGATGTTAGAGATGTGGCCACAGTCGTTTTGTGCGAGAGAGTGTGAAGAGAGCAACCCTAGCAAGCAACCGTGTAGGCTGGCCCATCCTGACTATGTATATAGTGGAGCGGTTTCCTTTTCTCTCCATATGAACCTATCATATTGCGTACGTGCCATTGAAGAAAAAAAAACTTTATTTATAAATGACGCGGCACCTACTACTCGTTCTCCTATAACCTTGCGCTTGGCATCTCCAAGATATTAACCTTGCGATTGGCTCTTCGCCTCTTCGGGAAGTCGAGAAATAATGGTAGTGCAGTATATATCGTTCTGGCTATATAAGACCGAATGAATTGCTGCACGTCCACCACGTGGGCGAGGGTCGAGGGGTGAGGGAGAGTGCTACATACGGAGCAAAATGAGTGAATCTACACTCTAAAATACGTCTATATACATCAGTGTTTGGAGTATGTACTAGTAGTTCATATTGAAATCTACTAAAGGACATATATATTCCAAACAATATGATAGTATAATCTCTATAACCAAGGTAGTAGGGACGAGGAGTAAACGGAGGGAGTAGTGTAGGACCTTGAAGTAGATGTGTCTAGAGGGGGGGTGATTAGACACTTAATGCTAAAGTTGCAGTTTTTAAGCTTTTTCGGTTTAAGTGGAGTTTAGGCACAATTTCAACATTCACAATACATATCAAGCAAGCATGCACAGAGTATATAGGCAGCGGAAAGTAAAGCATGCAACTTGCAAGAATGTAAAGGGAAGGGTTTGGAGAATTCAAACGCAATTGGAGACACAGATGTTTTTCCCGTTGTTCGGATAGGTGGTGCTATCCTACATCCACGTTGATGGAGACTTCAACCCACAAAGGGTAACGGTTGCGCGAGTCCACGGAGGGCTCCACCCATGAAGGGTCCACGAAGAAGCAACCTTGTCTATCCCACCATGGCCATCGCCCACGAAGGACTTGCCTCACTAGCGGTAGATCTTCACGAAGTAGGCGATCTCCTTGCCCTTACAAACTCCTTGGTTCAACTCCACAATCTTGTCGGAGGCTCCCAAGTGACACCTAGCCAATCTAGGAGACACCACTCTCCAAGAAGTAACAAATGGTGTGTTGATGATGAACTCCTTGCTCTTGTGCTTCAAATGATAGTCTCCCCAACACTCAACTCTCTCTCACAGGATTTGGATTTGGTGGAAAGAAGATTTGAGTGGAAAGCAACTTGGGGAAGGCTAGAGATCAAGATTCATGTGGTAGGAATGGAATATCTTGGCCTCAACACATGAGTAGGTGGTTCTCTCTCAGAACATATGAGTTGGAAGTGTAGATGTGTTCTGATGGCTCTCTCCACGAGTGAAGAGGAGGTGGAGGGGTATATATAGCCTCCACACAAAATCCAACCGTTACACACAATTTACCAATCTTGGTGGGACCGAATCACAAACTCGGTCGGACCGAAATAGTAAACCTAGTGACCGTTAGAGATTTTCGGTGGGACTGACATGCAACTCGGTAGTCATTGCAGTTAGTTGCTTGTGTATTTATTTCCTTGTTGTCTTGTTTATTTGTTTGCTTGTAGTCATTGCAGTTCTTTTTCCGCGGTTAGCTAGTGGCTGGAATAACCTATTTTTTAAAACTAGGCCACAATAACCATGGGCTAATATTTACTGTAGTAACACTGGGCCTCCTACTGGCCGTAGAAACAGTGGGCCTTCTACGGGCCGTAGAAACAATGGACCTTCTACGGGCCGTAGAAACAATGGGCCTTCTGCGGGCCGTATTATCAATGGGCCTTATACGGGTCGTATAATCGATGGCTAAACATGGGCCAAACAGACCGCATTATGGCCGTAAACGGGCTAGAGTTGGAATCGTCCGTTCATGGGCCGACCATAACGGGCCATCGTTAATAGGCCGTATTTGATGACGCTATGAAATCGGCCCAACGTATTAACGGACCACATACGGGCCGACTGTAACCACGGGTTGAATTTGGCCCACAAGCAGAAAATGACAGTAACGGGCCGTAAGTAAACGAATGCTGGAAATGAGCCCAAGAATAAATGGGCTCTGAGAAGGCTGAAAGATAACATGGGCTGGAAACGGCCCAACGGAATAACGGGCCGTTAATGGGTATAAAGTGATACACTGTTCATTACGGGCCAGTTTCACCACGGGCCGTTAATGGGTGTAAAGTGATACACTGTTTATTACGGGCCAGTTTCACCACGGGCCGTTAGTAGGCCAAGAGTTACATAGGGCCTCATATGGGCCGAAAGACGACATGGGCCATACATGGGCCAGAAGTGAAAATGGGCTGGAATCATATTCGATGGCCCAGAAGACGCTACTGGGCCTAATTCGGATAGGGCGTAACGGGCCTTGGGTTAGCGGGCTATAAATGGGCTATATTCGAACAGGCCGTTAACAGGCTTTCCATGGGCCGGCCCGCCAGCTTTTGACCAAGTCAAACGGGCCGGCCTTTTCACAGGAATGGGCCTCTGTTGGGCCGTGTCACGTGTCGACGTATCATAGGCGCCTATCTGACACACTGACGAGCTGACACGTGTTTCGTCCGGCCAATAAGAATTTTACGCATGGAAATTTCCCATTGGTCGGGGCTGTTAACAGGTCATCGGATCCAAAACCCGACCTGATAGCTTAACGGCGTTCTGTTACGGTGGATGCCACGTGTTGGTCACCCTTGACGAAAGCACTTCTGTGACGCGCGATTTATCGTCATGAAAGTGGACACTTCCGTGATGATAATTTTGTTAATGTCATGGAACACTTCTACGACAGAAAAGGTATGACTATCTTGATTCTGTCATAAATTTGTCATGGATGTACATGCATGACAAAAAAGCGACCTACTGTGACAAATACGTATCATCACGGAAGTGTATTTTTTTTGTAGTGAGTATTTGCCTCAGTTTTTGAGAACCAAGGTATCAATCCAGTAGGAGCCCACGCTCAAGTCCCTCGTACCTGCACAAAGCGGTAGCTACTCGCAACCAACGCGATTAGGGGTTGTCAATCCCTTCACGGTCACTTACGAGAGTGAGATCTGATAGATATAATATTTTTGGTATTTTTGGTATAAAGATGCAAAGTAAAGGCAAAGTAAAAAAGCAAAGCAAGATTAAAGTGATGGAGATTGATATGATGAGAATAGACCCGGGGGCCATAGGTTTCACTAGTGGCTTCTCTCAAGAGCATAAGTATTCTACGGTGGGTGAACAAATTACTGTTGAGCAATTGACAGAATTGAGCATAGTTATGAGAATATCTAGGCATGATCATGTATATAGGCATCATGTCCGTGACAAGTAGATCGAAACGATTCTGCATCTACTACTATTACTCCACTCATCGACCGCTATCCAGCATGCATCTAGAGTATTAAGTTAAAAACAGAGTAACGCCTTAAGCAAGGTGACATGATGTAGAGAGATAAGTTCATGCAATATGAAATAAACCCCATCTTGTTATCCTCGATGGCAACGATACAATACGTGCCTTGCTGCCCCTTCTGTCACTGGGTAAGGACACCGCAAGATCGAACCCAAATCTAAGCACTTCTCCCATGGCAAGAACTACCAATCTAGGGTTTTCCCAGTCACGACGTTGTAAAACGACGGCCAGTGAATTGTAATACGACTCACTATAGGGCGAATTCAAAGAAGATTCAAATATTATTCATAGATAGACTTGATCATAAACCCACAATTCATCGGTCTCAACAAACACACCGCAAAAAGAAGATTACATCGAATAGATCTCCACAAGAGAGGGGGAGAACTTTGTATTGAGATTCAAAGAGAGAGAAGAAGCCATCTAGCTACTAACTATGGACCCAAAGGTCTGAGGTAAACTACTCACACTTCATCGGAGGGGCTAGGATGATGTAGAAGCCCTCCGTGATGACGGCCCTCTTCCGACGGAGCTCCGGAACAGGCCCCAAGATGGGATCTCATGGATACAGAAAGTTGTGGCGGTGGAATTAGGTTTTTGGCTCCTGTTATGATCATTTGGGGGTACGTGTGTATATATAGGAGGAAGAAGTACGCTGGAGGAGCAACGAGGGGCCCACGAGGCAAGGGGCGCGCCCTAGGGGGGGCACCCTTGTGACCGCCTCTTTTGTTCCTTGGAGGAGAGTACAAGTCTCCTAGATCACGTTTGGTGAGAAAATCACATTCCCAAAGATTTTATTCCATTTGGACTCCGTTTGATATTCCGTTTCTTCGAAACACTGAAATAGGCAAAAAAAACAGCAATTCTGGGCTGGGCCTCCGGTTAATAGGTTAGTCCCAAAAATAATATAAAAGTGGGAAATTAAACCCAATATAGTCCAAAATAGTAGATAATATAGCATGGAGCAATCAAAAATTATATATACGTTGGAGACGTATCAGGCATCCCCAAGCTTAATTCCTGCTCGTCCTCGAGTAGGTAAATGATAAAAAGAGAATTTTTTATGCGGAGTGCTACTTGGAATAATTTCAATGCAAATCTTCTTAATTGTGGTATGAATATTTAGATTAGAAAGATTCAAGACAAAAGTTTATATTGACATAAAAAATAGTAATACTTCAAGCATACTAACAAAGCAATTATGTCTTCTCAAAATAACATGGCCAAAGAAAGTTATCCCTACAAAATCATATAGTCTGGCTATGCTCCATCTTCACCACACAAAGTATTTAAATCATGCACAACCCTGATGACAAGCCAAGCAATTGTTTCATACTCTAACTTTTTCAAAAGTTTTTCAATCTTCATGCAATACATGAGCGTGAGCCATGGATATAGCACTATGGGTGGAATAGAATGGTGATTGTGGAGAAGACAAAAAGGAGGGGAAGATAGTTTCACATCAACTAGGCATATCAACGGACTATGGAGATGCCCATCAATAGATATCAATGTGAGTGAGTAGGGATTGCCATGCAACGGATGCACTAGAGCTATAAGTATATGAAAGCTCAAAAAGAAACTAAGTGGGTGTGCATCCAACTTGCTTGCTCATGAAGACCTAGGGCAATTTTGAGGAAGCCCATCATTGGAATATACAAGCCAAGTTCTATAATGAAAAATTCCCACTAGTATATGAAGTGATAACATGAGAGACTCTCTACTATGAAGATCATGGTGCTACTTTGAAGCACAAGTGTGGTAAAAGGATAGTAACATTGTCCCTTCTCTCTTTTTCTCTCATTTTTTTATTTATATATTTTTTTGTTTGGGCCTTTTCTCTTTTTTATGGCCTCTTTTTATTTGGGATTCTTTGGCCTCTTTTTTTTCGTTCGGAGTCTCATCCCGACTTATGGGGGAATCATAGTCTCCATCATTCTTTCCTCATTGGGACAATGCACTAATAATGATGATCATCACACTTTTATTTTTCTTACAACTCAACAATTACAACTCGATACTTAGAACAAAATATGACTCTATGTGAATGCATCCGGCGGTGTACCGGGATATGCAATATGACAATGATGGAGTGTGTCATGATAAATGGAACGGTGGAAAGTTGCATGGCAATATATCTCGGAATGACTATGGAAATGCCATAATAGGTAGGTATGGTGGCTGTTTTGAGGAAGGTATGTGGTAGGTGTATGATACCGACGAAAGGTACGCGGTATTAGAGAGGCTAGCAAAGGTGGAAGGGTGAGAGTGCGTATAATCCATTGACTCAACATTAGTCATAAAGAACTCATATACTTATTGCAAAAATCTAGAAGTTATCAAAGCGAAGTATTACGCGCATGCTCCTAGGGGGATAGATTGGTAGGAAAAGACCATCGCTCGTCCCCGACTGCCACTCATAAGGAAGACAATCAATAAATAAATCATGCTCCGACTTCATCACATAACGGTTCACCATACGTGCATGCTACGGGAATCACAAACCTTAACACAAGTATTCTTTAAATTCACAACTACTCAACTAGCATGTAACGCCCGGATAATTTGGCTACAGTAAAACTCTCCTAATGATGCCGTGACATCTGTGATTACTATTACTAATCTCGGGATAATTCGAAACCGCATCAAATTCTAACTTAAATTTAAAGTCGACAATAAAAGTTTTCAAATATTAAAAATAAATGTTTGGGCTATGTCTATTATTGCATCGGTAATTATGGTGAAGTAAACGCATTTTTATAAAAAAGCCTAGATGCTTTTAAATGAATTAAAACAGAAAAGAATAAATAAAAAGAAAAGACAAAAGGTAAAACAAAAAGAAAAGACGGAAGGAAACCCCCATCTGGGCCTCGGCCCGACAGGCCAATGGGCCGCCAGACCAGCCCACTGGCCCGGCCGGACCCTCCCACTCCACCTTATCCCCCTGAAACCCTAACCCCCACCCCCACGTCGCCCCCATTCTCTCCCACTCCTCCCTCTCGCCCTTCCCCGATCTGGATCGGGGCAACCCCCCGATCCCATCGCCCCAGCGCCGCCTCCACGTCGCCGTCATCCCCCCTCGCAGAGCCGGCCCCCTCCTGTCGCCCCACCGGTGCCCCGCCGCCCGTCCACGACCACGCTGACGCGGGACCTCGCCCGGAGCTACCTCGCCCCGCCGCACGAGGACCGCGTCGCCGGAGCCCCTCACCATCTTCCCCAAATCGCCGTCGCCTCGTCGACCTCGCTGGATCTCCTCCCCACGCCGGACCTCCTCGTCCTCCTCCCCGAGTCGCTCCCCGCGCCCCGTTGCCCAGACCTTACTCTCCGAAGTGAGCAAACCCCCTCCCTCTCCCCTATCCCTCGACCGCGACCGCGCGAGCCCCGCCGTGGCCGCGCACCGCTGCTGCCGCTGCGCCTCCCTAGCGCTCGCCGCACCTGCGGTGGCCCTTGCGGCCCCGCCTCTCCGCCGGCCACCACTGCACCTGGCCTCGCCCCTGCTTCCCCTTGCCGATGCCGCGCCGCCGCTCCGGTGGCCATCGCCGGCCACGGCCTTGCCCGCGCCCCGTTCGGGCGAGCGCCCGCACCCGCTCGCCCGCGCCCTCTAGGCCCCGATGGGCCACAGACACGTGGGGCCCGGCCCCAGAACGTTAAAAAAAGAGAAGAAAAGAAAAAGGAAATAAAAAATGACTTAATAAAATTAATTAATAATTAATTAATTAATTAGTGAAGTAATTAACTTAACTAACCCTATTTAGTTAACTAATTAACTCTAATTAAACCTGCTAATTAAAAGTTAACAGATAATTAGTCTTCAGCCAATGACATGTGGGACCTGTCTGTCAGTTTGACTAAGTCAACTAACTGGTTGACTGATGATATCACGCTGACCTCATGCTGACTTCATAATGGCAATTTTAAATTAAATTAATTCTGTTAATTCTAAAAATGAATTAAAAACTTTGGAAATTAATATAAAATAAAACGTAGATCGGATGTAAAAACTTTGTACATCAAAGTTGCTCAGAACGACGAGACGAACCCGGATACGCAGCCCGTTCGTCCGCCACACCCCCCTAACCTATCCAACACGTAACTTTCCCCCTCCGGCTCCTCTGCCCGAAAACGCGAAACACCGGGGATACTTTCCCGGATGTTATCCCCCTCCACCGGTATCACCTACTACCGCGTTAGGGCACCTCTAACGCCGTTACTTGTCATGTCATGCATCACTATGCATATGCTTGCTTAAATATTTATTGTTTTCCCCCCTCTTCTTCCGCTAGACACCGAGACCGACGCCGGTGCTACCCAGTACGACTACGGTGTTGACGACCCCTCTCTCTTGCCAGAGCAACCAGGCAAGCCCCCCTTTGATCACCAGATATCGCCTACTCTTCTCTATACTGCTTGCATTAGAGTAGTGTAGCATGTTACTGCTTCCCGTTAATCATATCCTGATGCATAGCCTGTCCTTGCTACTACTGTTGTTACCTTTACCTGCAATCCTAATGCTTAGTATAGGATGCTAGTTTATCATCAGTGGCCCTACATTCCTGTCCGTCTGCCATGCTATACTATCGGGCCGTGATCACTCGGGAGGTGACCACGGGTATATTCTATATACTTTATACATGATACATGTGGTGATTAAAGATGGGTCGGCTCGTAGGAGCACCCACGAGTGGATCTTTGAGGTGGAGCGACAGGGCAGGTTCAGACCACCTAGGAGAGAGGTGGGCCTGGCCCTGGTCGGCGTTCGCGGATACTTAACACGCTTAACGAGATCTGGGTATTTGATCTGAGTCTGGCCATTTGGTCTATACGCACTAACCATCTACGTGGGAGTAGTTATGGGTATCCCGGCGTCGTGGTATCAGCCGAAGCCTTCGTGACGTCAGCGACTGAGCGGCGCGCGCCGGATTGGAACGTAAGCCTACTCTTGTATTAAGGGGGCTAGTTCTGCTTCCGGCCGCGTTCACAATGTGCAGGTGTGCTAAGGGCGATGGGCCCAGACCCCTGTGTGCTTAGGTTTAGACCGGCGTGCTGACCTCTCTGTTGTGCCTAGGTGGGGCTGCGACGTGTTGATCTTCCGAGGCCGGGCATGACCCAGGAAAGTGTGTCCGGCCAAATGGGATCGAGCGTGTTGGGTTATGTGGTGCACCCCTGCAGGGAAGTTAATCTATTCGAATAGCCGTGATCTTCGGTAACAGGACGACTTGGAGTTGTACCTTGACCTTATGACAACTAGAACCAGATACTTAATAAAACACACCCTTCCAAGTGCCAGATATAACCCGGTGATCGCTCTCTAACAGGGCGACGAGGGGAGGATCATCGGTTAGGGTTATGCTATGCGATGCTACTTGGAGGACTTCAGTCTACTCTCTTCTACATGCTGCAAGACGGAGGCTGCCAGAAGCGTAGTCTTCGACAGGATTAGTTATCCCCCCTCTTATTCCGGCTTTCTGCAGTCCAGTCCTCATATAATAGCCCTATTCCAGTTGATACCAATGCATACATATGTAGTGTAGCTCCTTGCTTGCGAGTACTTTGGATGAGTACTCACGTTGCTTTCTCCTTCTTTTCCCTCTATCCCTTCTACCTGGTTGTCGCAACGAGATGTTGGAGCCCAGGAGCCAGACGCCACCGTCGACGACGACTCCTACTACACCGGAGGTGCCTACTACTACGTGCTGCCCGCTGACGACGACCAGGAGTAGTTTAGGAGGATCCCAGGCAGGAGGCCTGCGCCTCTTTCGATTTGTATCCCAGTTTGTGCTAGCCTTCTTAAGGCAAACTTGTTTAACTCATGTCTGTACTCAGATATTGTTGCTTCCGCTGACTCGTCTATGATCGAGCTCTTGTATTCGAGCCCTCGAGGCCCCTGGCTTGTAATATGATGCTTGTATGACTTATTTTATTTGTAGAGTTGTGTTGTGGTATCTTCCCGTGAGTCCCTGATCTTGATCGTACACGTTTGCGTGTATGATTAGTGTACGATTGAATCGAGGGCGTCACAAGTTGGTATCAGAGCCGACTGCCTGTAGGAATCCCCCTTCCACACTCCTTGGCCGAAGTTGAGTCTAGACATTACAAAACTTTTACTAACATGGTTGTGTGCCTTACGGGCCCACGTCGCCATCTGTGTGGTATTAGGATCTTTTACTCCTCGATCCTTACTCTGGGACTCTGAACTCTCTCCTACTCGGATTAAACGATTTTACCAACTCTAACACTAGGATCCCGTGACCATGTTCACCCCAAAGTTGGATAAGCCCTAGTTATTCTTGAGAGTAGTATTTGAACACTATCCACATTGTCATTTGACTCTTGTGAAAACATCCTTGTTTTCAGATGGAACCCACGAGGCAGGTCGTGCGCCACACGACGGCCATTGGTGCCTCAGGATCACCTGCTGTGTTGGTTGAGATGATGACCTATCTGGGTTATCACTGGCACCCTGAGTACATCGTCTATGAGGAGTATCAGGACTTCAACCAAGAGCAGTACCGTGCCATCGTCCACCTCTACTCTCGGGAGTATGACTCCACTAGTGTGCTACACACTGCTCATGGTGTTGGAGTGACTATCGATATGGCGGTCCACGATGCTGCTTATGCTGCTCTGACACGTCTTCGTGGAGAGAATCAGGAGTTGGATACCTCCCCCTTCAGGCACATTGCTATCGCATCCGATGTTGGTGCAGAGGGATACTACACTGCTGCCTACTCCACTGTCACCGGAGAGCCCTTCTACCATCAGAACCTGGTTCTGCATGCTGATGGGCTGGATAGAGCTAACTGAGCTCTTCGCCACGAGTTGTACACCACCCGTCAGCACCTGTATCGTGCTCTGACGCTGTTGCACCCCTCTGTCCGCTCTGGGGATCTGTCGCGTTCTGCGGTCTACCCTGCCCGGACCGTGATACCCCAGGGCGTCGGCTGGCCAGATGTGGGAGGCTACTCTCCTGCATTGGGTCCTCTCCTGCCGCCTGTGCATCGGGTTCCGCACCAGAGTATCCGCGGACCCCAGGCTACTCGCGTGGAGGTCTGCCCTTCGCGTCACTACCAGCTGTCGGGCTACACCTACCTCCGCAGTACCGCATGGGACTGACGTAGACTTGCTTATTAGTGTTAGATGCATTCGCCGCGAGCCTGTGTGCCGCCTATGATGTCTTAGCCTATGTACCGAACTCTGGGTAACGAACTCTATGCATGATCTCCTTTGTAAGATATGCCGACTACTATGTAGTACCTATCGTGCTGCTTTCGTTGTGCATGTTTCATCATGAATGATTTTTGTTTTTTTTGCAAATTCCTCAATGCTGAAGTACCCCTGTTAAATATTAGCAGGATGGTTAGACCAGGTGGTCATGGTCGTGGTGGCAACGCCCCACCACCGCCTGAGTACATGGCTGGGATGATGCAACAGTTTGAGCTGAATCGTCAGTTCATGGAGAATATTATGGCTCAGTTTCCTCGCCCCAATATGAACCAGCAGCCAACCCAAGTGACTCTGCAGGATTTCATGCGCCTCAACCCAACCGTGTATCACAGCTCAACTCAGCCTCTGGATGCTGATGACTGGCTCCGTGACATCACCTATGAGATGGAGTCTGCTGATGTAGCCCTTGCCAGCTATGTCACCTTTGCTTCCTTCTTCCTGAAAGGACCCGCAGCTCAATGGTGGGACAGCCACAGGCGTACTCTGCCAGCTGGAACAATCATCACCTGGCCAGATTTCTAAGCTGCCTTTTGTGCTTGCTTCATTCCTCAGGGAGTCATGGACCGTAAGAAGCGTGAGTTCCGCAACCTCACCCAAGGCAACAAAACTGTGGAAGCTTACCAGCGGGAGTTTCTTGACTTGTCCCGCTATGCTGAAGAAGACATTGCAACTGATGCACGCAGACAGGAGAAGTTCCATGATGGCCTTCAAGCTGACATCAAGCTCGCACTTCTAGTGCATGACATTGCTGATTTCGCCACCCTGGTGAACAAGGCCATCAATGTCGAAACTGGTCTGCAGGAATACCAGGGCTCTCACAGGCGCAACCGTGACACGGGCTCATCTTCGGGCCCATCTTCACAGAAGCGTAATATATGGATTCCCAACAGTATGTACCAGCCAAATGCACCTGCCCCAAGGTAGACCTATGCTGCACCTCGTCTGCCTGCTCCTCCAACTAGGCAGCCAAGACTTCCAGCTCCACCACCACAAGCTCCTGTTCCCACTCCCAATAATGGTCTCTGCTACAAGTGTGGTCAGCCAGGTCACCGTGCTAGGGATTGCAATCAGAACTAGAATCAACTGGCCCTCCCAGCATCTGGCCGTGGAAGCAACCAGCCTCGCAACAACAGTGCCAAGTCTTATGGTCGTGTTCATGCCAACCATGTTGATCTCAATGAAGTTCTAGACCAGCCTGCTACCGTGATGGGTACACGCCTCATAAATTCAGTACCAGCATCTGTTTTATTTGATACAAGAGCATCACATTCATTCATATCAGCTGAGTTTGCATTCATGCATGGCATTAAATACGAAGAGATGAACACTGCGATTGTGGTACACACTCCTGCGGGCCACTGTCAAACCTCTATGGTTAGTCACAACGTCCCCGTTGAAATTGAAGGACTGGAATTCCTTGCCTCCCCCATCGTACTAAAGTCCTGTAGCATCGACCTCATTCTGGGAATGGATTGGTTGAAAGCGCATACTGCTTCTATAGTTTGTGCCACTAAGGTCGTCCATCTGCTACACCCTTCTGATGAAATAATTGCTTACCAAGCTCATCTAGTTCAGAATGCCGAGGCACGTCTTTATGCCTTGAATGCGTTGAACACTGCACCACTCGAGGGCATTGAAAACATTCCCATCGTTCGTGAATTCCAAGACGTCTTCCCAGAAGAACTTCCAGGGATTCCTCCTGCTAGAGCTGTCGAATTCATCATCGACTTGAAACCCGGCACTACCCCTATAGCTAAACGACCCTACAAGATGCCGCCGCATGAACTCATTGAGCTTAAGGAGGAAATCGACAAATCTCTTGTCAAAGGTTTCATTCGTCCAAGTTGCTCTCCTTGGGGAGCACCTTCTCTCTTTGTTAAGAAAAAGGATGGGACAAACCGATTAGTCCAAGACTACCGTCCTATAAACCAAGCTACCATTCAGAATAAATATCCTCTCCCTCGGATCAATGACCTTTATGATCAACTGGCTGGCTCATCAGTGTTCTCCAAACTCGACTTGAGGTTGGGTTACCAGTAGATCCGTGTTCGTGAAGAGGACATCCCAAAAACCGCCTTCGTGACTCGGTATGGGTCATACGAGTACACCGTCATGTCATTCGGCTTAAAGAATGCTCCCGCCACCTTCTCTCGTCTGATGAATTATATATTCATGGATTACCTCGACAAGTTCGTCGTGGTTTATCTGGGCGATATCCTTGTATTTTCCAAGAATGAGGAAGAACATGCTGGACATCTGCGTCTTGTGCTGGAGAAGCTTCGAGAACATCAACTGTATGCTAAGTATTCCAAGTGTGAATTCTGGCTCCCCGAAGTAACCTATCTTGGGCATGTCATCTCCAAGGATGGTATTGCCGTCAACCCTGAACGAGTTCAGGCTATTCTCGATTGGACTCCTCCGAAGAACGTCAAGCAAGTCCGAAGTTTTCTCGGTCTCGCCAGCTATTGCCGTCGATTCGTCGAGAACTTCTCCAAGATTGCCAGGCCTCTGACTAATCTGTTGCATAAGGGTGTCAAGTTTGACTGGACAGACAAGTGTCAGGAAAGTTTCCAGGCGCTCAAAGACAAGTTGACTTCTGCCCCCGTACTTGCTCCACCTGATACTAAGAAGGACTTCGTCATTTACTGCGACACTTCCCGTCAAGGATTAGGCTGTGTCCTAATGCAAGAGCGCAGAGTGATTGCTTATGCCTCTCGTCAACTGCGCCCTCACGAAGAAAACTACCCAGTTCACGACCTCGAGCTTGCTGCTGTCATTCATGCACTAAAGCAGTGGCGACATTACCTTCTCGGTAATCGTTGCGAGATCTTCACCGACCATCAAAGTCTGAAGTATCTGTTTACTCAGCCAGATTTGAACCTACGCCAGCAAAGATGGATGGAGACTGTTGCAGACTTTGACGTGGGTATATCCTATACCCCCGGCAAGGCTAATGTAATGGCTGATGCCTTGAGCTGCAAGTCTTACTGCAACCACCTCCAGGTCCACAAAGTTCAGCCCTCGCTTGCCGAAGAATTTAGAAGGCTGAACCTCCATATTGTTCCTCCGGGATCACTCGCTCCCCCTCCGAAGGTTTTCCCAAATGGAACCTCCATGTTGTTTCCAAGGGTTCTCTCAATACCCTGGTTGCGAAACCAGATCTTGTGGACACCATCAAATGGATACAGAAATGTGACGATGAAGTCCTCAAGATTAAGCGCGACCTCAAAAAAGGAAAGCCCTCATTCTTCACGATCGCCGACGATGGCGCCTTGTATTTCAAAGGCCGCCTAGTGGTACCATGTTCGAAGAAAAACCTGGATAAGACTAAAAGGGTTATGCAAGAATCTCATGATACGCCTCTGTCCATCCATCCTGGTAGTACAAAGATGTACCAGGATATTCGTCAAAGATTCTGGTGGTCTAATATGAAGCAGGACATTGCTCGTTATGTTGCTGAGTGTGACGTTTGTCGCCGAATCAAAGCAGAGCATCAAAGGCCTGCTGGAACTCTGCAACCTATCTCCATTCCTGAATGGAAATGGGACCATGTTGAAATGGACTTCGTCACTGGATTTCCCAAATCACAGAAAGGTAATGATGCTATTCTTGTCGTCATTGACCGGCTTTCCAAAGTTGCCCATTTTCTGGCGGTCAAAGAGACAATCACTGCTAGTCAGCTTGCTACTCTCTACATGGCTAGAATTGTTTCACTTCACGGTATCCCACTGGTTATCAGTTCAGACCGTGGCAGCTTATTCACTTCAAGGTTTTGGGCGAGTTTCCAAGAAGCTATGGGAACTCATCTGTCGTTCAGTACTGCGTTTCATCCTCAGTCGCAAGGACAGGTTGAACATGTCAACCAAGTTCTCGAAGACATGCTTCGAGCTTGTGTAATATCATTCGGCAAGAAATGGGAGGAATCTCTTCCATATGCCGAGTTCTCTTATAATAATAGCTATCAAGCTAGTCTGAAGATGTCCCCCTTCGAAGTGCTATATGGACGAAAGTGTCGAACCCCTCTAAACTGGTCAGAAACGGGGGAACGTCCACTCTTCGGTCCGGATATTATCCAACAGGCCGAAGAACAAGTCCGCATTATTCGCGAGAATCTCAAGACTGCTCAGTCACGTCAGAAAAGTCAGTATGACCGTCATCACCAAGACATGGTCTATCAACCTGGCGAAAAGGCTTATCTTCGAGTTACACCAATGAAGGGTGCTCATCGCTTCGGGATCAAGGGCAAGCTAGCTCCTCGCTATATCGGTCCCTTCACTATTCTCGAAAGGCGTGGAAAGGTGGCATATCAACTGGAGCTTCCGCCAAACCTTTCTCAGGTTCACGATGTGTTCCACGTGTCACAACTCCGCCGTTGCTTCAAGGATCCAATCCGAGCGGTGGATCATGAAGTGCTCGAATTGCAACAGGACCTCTCTTATAAAGAACATCCGGTCCGCATTCTTGACCAAGCTGAACGCCGCACACGTCAGAAGGCGATCAAATTCCTCAAAGTCCAGTGGTCGAATCACTCTGAAGACGAAGCCACTTGGGAACGCGAGGATCGCCTGCATGATGAATACCCCGCGTTGTTTCCTTCTACCTCCTAAATCTCGGGACGAGATTTCTTGTAGTGGAGGAGATTTGTAACGCCCGGATAATTTGGCTACAGTAAAACTCTCCTAATGATGCCGTGACATCTGTGATTACTATTACTAATCTCGGGATAATTCGAAACCGCATCAAATTCTAACTTAAATTTAAAGTCGACAATAAATTTTTCAAATATTAAAAATAAAATGTTTGGGCTATGTCTATTATTGCATCGGTAATTATGGTGAAGTAAACGCATTTTTATAAAAAAGCCTAGATGCTTTTAAATGAATTAAAACAGAAAAGAATAAATTAAAAGAAAAGACAAAAGGTAAAACAAAAAGAAAAGACGGAAGGAAACCCCCATCTGGGCCTCGGCCCGACAGGCCGATGGGCCGCCAGACCAGCCCACTGGCCCGGCCGGACCCTCCCACTCCACCTTATCCCCCTGAAACCCTAACCCCCACCCCCACGTCGCCCCCATTCTCTCCCACTCCTCCCTCTCGCCCTTCCCCGATCTGGATCGGGGCAACCCCCGATCCCATCGCCCCAGCACCGCCTCCACGTCGCCGTCATCCCCCCTCGCAGAGCCGGCCCCCTCCTGTCGCCCCACCGGCGCCCCACCGCCCGTCCAAGACCATGCTGACGCGGGACCTCGCCCGGAGCTACCTCGCCCCGCCGCATGAGGACCGCGTCGCCGGAGCCCCTCACCGTCTTCCCCAAATCGCTGTCGCCTCGTCGACCTCGCCGGATCTCCTCCCCACGCCGGACCTCCTCGTCCTCCTCCCCGAGTCGCTCCCCGCGCACCGTTGCCCAGACCTTACTCTCCGAAGTGAGCAAACCCCCTCCCTCTCCCCTATCCCTCGACCGCGACCGCACGAGCCCCGCCGTGGCCGCGCACCGCTGCGCCTCCCTAGCACCCGCCGCACCTGCGGTGGCCCTTGCGGCCCCGCCTCTCCGCCGGCCACCACTGCACCTGGCCTCGCCCCTGCTTCCCCTTGCCGGTGCCGCGCCGCCGCTCCGGTGGCCATCGCCGGCCACGGCCTTGCCCGCGCCCCGTTCGGGCGAGCGCCCGCACCCGCTCGCCCGCGCCCTCTAGGCCCCGATGGGCCACAGACATGTGGGGCCCGGCCCCAGAACGTTAAAAAAAAGAGAAGAAAAGAAAAAGGAAATAAAAAAAATGACTTAATAAAATGACTTAATAATTAATTAATTAATTAGTGAAGTAATTAACTTAACTAACCCTATTTAGTTAACTAATTAACTCTAATTAAACCTGCTAATTAAAAGTTAACAGATAATTAGTCTTCAGCCAATGACATGTGGGACCTGCCTGTCAGTTTGACTAAGTCAACTAACTGGTTGACTGATGACATCACGCTGACCTCATGCTGACATCATAATGGCAATTATAAATTAAATTAATTCTGTTAATTCTAAAAATGAATTAAAAACTTTGGAAATTAATATAAAATAAACCGTAGATCGGATGTAAAAACTTTGTACATCAAAGTTGCTCAGAACGACGAGACGAACCCGGATACGCAGCCCGTTCGTCCGCCACACCCCCCTAACGTATCCAACACATAACTTTCCCCCTCCGGCTCCTCTGCCCGAAAACGCGAAACACCGGGGATACTTTCCCGGATGTTATCCCCCTCCACCGGTATCACCTACTACCGCGTTAGGGCACCTCTAACGCCGTTACTTGTCATGTCATGCATCACTATGCATATGCTTGCTTAAATATTTATTGTTTTCCCCCCTCTTCTTCCGCTAGACACCGAGACCGACGCCGCTGCTACCCAGTACGACTACGGAGTTGACGACCCCTCTCTCTTGCCAGAGCAACCAGGCAAGCCCCCCCTTTGATCACCAGATATCGCCTACTCTTCTCTATACTGCTTGCATTAGAGTAGTGTAGCATGTTACTGCTTTCTTAATCCTATTCTGATGCATAGCCTGTCCTTGCTACTACTGTTGTTACCTTTACCTGCAATCCTATGCTTAGTATAGGATGCTAGTTTATCATCAGTGGCCCTACATTCTTGTCCGTCTGCCATGCTATACTATCGGGCCGTGATCACTCGGGAGGTGATCACGGGTATATACTATATACTTTATACATGATACATGTGGTGATTAAAGACGGGTCGGCTCGTAGGAGCACCCGCGAGTGGATCTTTGAGGCGGAGCGACAGGGCAGGTTCCGACCACCTAGGAGAGAGGTGGGCCTGGCCCTGGTCGGCGTTCGCGGATACTTAACACGCTTAACGAGATCTGGGTATTTGATCTGAGTCTGGCCATTTGGTCTATACGCACTAACCATCTACGCGGGAGTAGTTATGGGTATCCCGGCGTCGTGGTATCAGCCGAAGCCTTCGTGACGTCAGCGACTGAGCGGCGCGCGCCGGATTGGAACGTAAGCCTGCTCTTGTATTAAGGGGGCTAGTTCTGCTTCCGGCCGCGTTCGCAACGTGCAGGTGTGCTAAGGGCGATGGGCCCAGACCCCTGTGCGCTTAGGTTTAGACCGGCGTGCTGACCTCTCTATTGTGCCTAGGTGGGGCTGCGACGTGTTGATCTTCCGAGGCCGGGCATGACCCAGGAAAGTGTGTCCGGCCAAATGGGATCGAGCGTGTTGGGGTATGTGGTGCACCCCTGCAGGGAAGTTAATCTATTCGAATAGCCGTGATCTTCGGTAACAGGACGACTTGGAGTTGTACCTTGACTTTATGACAACTAGAACCGGATACTTAATAAAACACACCCTTCCAAGTGCCAGATACAACCGGTGGTCGCTCTCTCACAGGGCGACGAGGGGATCATCGGTTAGGATTATGCTATGCGATGCTACTTGGAGTGAACTTCAGTCTACTCTCTTCTACATGCTGCAAGACGGAGGCTGCCAGAAGCGTAGTCTTCGAAAGGACTAGCTATCCCCCTCTTATTCCGGCTTTGCAGTTCAGTCCACATATAATAGCCTTATTCTTGATACCAATGCATACATATGTAGTGTAGCTCCTTGCTTGCGAGTACTTTGGATGAGTACTCACGGTTGCTTTCTCCTCTTTTCCCCTATCCCTTCTACCTGGTTGTCGCAACCAGATGTTGGAGCCCAGGAGCCAGACGCCACCGTCGACGACGAACTCCTACTACACCGGAGGTGCCTACTACTACGTGCTGCCCGCTGACGACGACCAGGAGTAGTTTAGGAGGATCCCAGGCAGGAGGCCTGCGCCTCTTTCGATCTGTATCCCAGTTTGTGCTAGCCTTTTTAAGGCAAACTTGTTTAACTTATGTCTGTACTCAGATATTGTTGCTTCCGCTGACTCGTCTATGATCGAGCTCTTGTATTCGAGCCCTCGAGGCCCCTGGCTTGTAATATGATGCTTGTATGACTTATTTTATTTGTAGAGTTGTGTTGTGGTTGAAGGAAATATGCCCTAGAGGCAATAATAAAGTTATTATTTATTTCCTTATAATCATGATAAATGTTTATTATTCATGCTAGAATTGTATTAACCGGAAACATAATACATGTGTGAATACATAGACAAACAAAGTGTCACTAGTATGCCTCTACTTGACTAGTTCGTTAATCAAAGATGGTTATGTTTCCTAACCATGAACAATGAGTTGTTATTTGATTAACGAGGTCACATCATTAGTTGAATGATCTGATTGACATGACCCATTCCATTAGCTTAGCACCCGATCGTTTAGTATGTTGCTATTGCTTTCTTCATGACTTATACATGTTCCTATGACTATGAGATTATGCAACTCCCGTTTGCCGGAGGAACACTTTGTGTGCTACCAAACGTCACAACGTAACTGGGTGATTATAAAGGAGTCTCTACAGGTGTCTCCAAAGGTACATGTTGGGTTGGCGTATTTCGAGATTAGGATTTGTCACTCCGATTGTCGGAGAGGTATCTCTGGGCCCTCTCGGTAATGCACATCACATAAGCCTTGCAAGCATTATGTTAGTTGTGAGATGATGTATTACGGAACGAGTAAAGAGACTTGCCGGTAACGAGATTGAACTAGGTATTGGATACCGACGATCGAATCTCGGGCAAGTAACATACCGATGACAAAGGGAACAACGTATGTTGTTATGCGGTCTGACCGATAAAGATCTTCGTAGAATATGTAGGAGCCAATATGGGCATCCAGGTCCCGCTATTGGTTATTGACCGGAGAATGTCTCGGTCATGTCTACATTGTTCTCGAACCCGTAGGGTCCGCACGCTTAAGGTTACGATGACAGTTACATTATGAGTTTATGCATTTTGATGTACCGAAGGTTGTTCGGAGTCCCGGATGTGATCACGGACATGACGAGGAGTCTCGAAATGGTCGAGACGTAAAGATTGATATATTGGAAGCCTATGTTTGGACATCGGAAGTGTTCCGGGTGAAATCGGGATTTTACCGGGTTACCGGGAGGTTACCGGAACCCCCCGGGAGCCATATGGGCCTTCATGGGCCTTAGTGGAAAGGAGAAAGGGGCAGCCCAAGGTGGCTGCGCCTCCCTCCCCTAGTCCTATTAGGACTAGGAGAGGTGGCCGGCCCCCCTCTCCTCTTTCCCCTTGGGAATCCTAAGTTGGAATAGGATTGGGGGGGAGTCCTACTCCCGGAAGGAGTAGGACTCCTCCTGCGCCCTCTCCCTGGCCGGCGCCCCCCTCCCCCCTTGGCTCCTTTATATACTGAGGTAGAGGCACCCTAGAACACACAAGTTGATCCACGTGATCTATTCCTTAGCCGTGTGCGGTGCCCCCTGCCACCATATACCTCGATAATACTGTAGCGGAGTTTAGGCGAAGCCCTGCTGCTGTAGTTCATCAAGATCGTCACCACGCCGTCGTGCTGACGGAACTCTTCCCCGACACTTTGCTGGATCGGAGTCCGGGGATCGTCATCGAGCTGAACGTGTGCTCGAACTCGGAGGTGCCGTAGTTTCGGTACTTGATCGGTTGGATCGTGAAGACGTACGACTACTTCCTCTACGTCGTGTCATCGCTTCCGCAGTCGGTCTGCGTTGGGTACGTAGACAACACTCTCCCCCTCGTTGCTATGCATCACATGATCTTGCGTGTGCGTAGGAAATTTTTTGAAATTACTACGAAACCCAACAGTGGCATCCGAGCCTAGGTTATTTATGTTGATGTTATATGCACGAGTAGAACACAAGTGAGTTGTGGACGATACAAGTCATACTGCCTACCAGCATGTCATACTTTGGTTCGGCGGTATTGTTGGACGAGACGACCCGGACCAACCTTACGCGTACGCTTACGCGAGACCGGTTCCCTCGACGTGCTTTGCACATAGATGGCTTGCGGGCGACTGTCTCTCCAACTTTAGTTGAACCAAGTATGGCTACGCCCGGTCCTTGCGAAGGTTAAAACGGAGTCTATTTGACAAACTATCGTTGTGGTTTTGATGCGTAGGTGAGATTGGTTCTTGCTTAAAGCCCGTAGCAGCCACGTAAAACTTGCAACAACAAAGTAGAGGACGTCTAACTTGTTTTTGCAGGGCATGTTGTGATGTGATATGGTCAAGGCATGATGCTAAATTTTATTGTATGAGATGATCATGTTTTGTAACCAAGTTATCGGCAACTGGTAGGAGCCATATGGTTGTCGCTTTATTGATGTAATGTTTTACTTTATTACTAAGCGGTAGTGATAGTCGTAGAAGCATAAGATTGGCGAGACGACAACGATGCTACGATGGAGATCAAGGTGTCGCGCCGGTGACGATGGTGATCATGACAGTGCTTCGGAGATGGAGATCACAGGCACGAGATGATGATGGCCATATCATATCACTTATATTGATTGCATGTGATGTTTATATTTTATGCATCTTATCTTGCTTTGATTAACGGTAGCATTATAAGATGATCTCTCACTAAATTATCAAGAAGTGTTCTCCCTGAGTATGCACCGTTGCGAAAGTTCTTCGTGCTGAGACACCACGTGATGATCGGGTGTGATAGGCTCTACATTCAAATACAACGGGTGCAAAACAGTTGCGCACGTGGAATACTCAGGTTATACTTGACGAGCCAAGCATATACAGATATGGCCTCGGAACACGGAGACCGAAAGGTCGAGCGTGAATCATATAGTAGATATGATCAACATAATGATGTTCACCGATGAAACTACTCCATCTCACGTGATGATCGGACATGGTTTAGTTGATTTGGATCACGTGATCACTTAGAGGATTAGAGGGATGTCTATCTAAGTGGGAGTTCT
This sequence comes from Triticum urartu, assembly GCF_003073215.2. NCBI lineage: Eukaryota > Viridiplantae > Streptophyta > Magnoliopsida > Poales > Poaceae > Triticum > Triticum urartu. Next base: position 622,128,175 of record NC_053028.1, read on the forward strand.
TAAGTAATATGATTAATTGAACTTAAATTTATCATGGACTTAGTACCTGATAGTATCTTGCTTGTTTATGTTGATTGTAGATAGATGGCTCGTGCTGTTGTTCCGTTGAATTTTAATGCGTTCCTTGAGAAAGCAAGGTTGAAAGATGATGGTAGCAATTACACGGACTGGGTCCGTAACTTGAGGATTATCCTCATTGCTGCACAGAAGAATTACGTCCTGGAAGCACCGCTGGGTGCCAGGCCTGCTGCTGGAGCAACACCAGATGTTATGAACGTCTGGCAGAGCAAAGCTGATGACTACTCGATAGTTCAGTGTGCCATGCTTTACGGCTTAGAATCGGGACTTCAACGACGTTTTGAACGTCATGGAGCATATGAGATGTTCCAGGAGTTGAAGTTGATGTTTCAAGCAAATGCCCGGATTGAGAGATATGAAGTCTCCAATAAGTTCTATAGCTGCAAGATGGAGGAGAACAGTTCTGTCAGTGAGCATATACTCAAAATGTCTGGGTATAATAATCACTTGATTCAATTGGGAGTTAATCTTCCAGATGATTGCGTCATTGACAGAATTCTCCAATCACTGCCACCAAGCTACAAGAGCTTCGTGATGAACTATAATATGCAAGGGATGAACAAGACTATTCCCGAGCTCTTCGCGATGCTGAAAGCTGTGGAGGTAGAAATCAAGAAAGAGCATCAAGTGTTGATGGTCAACAAGACCACTAGTTTCAAGAAAAAGGGCAAAGGAAAGAAGAAGGGGAACTTCAAGAAGAACGGCAAGCCAGTTGCTGCTCAAGAGAAGAAACCCAAGTCTGGACCTAAGCCTGAAACTGAGTGCTTCTACTGCAAGCAGACTGGTCACTGGAAGCGGAACTGCCCCAAGTATTTGGCGGATAAGAAGGATGGCAAGGTGAACAAAGGTATATGTGATATACATGTTATTGATGTGTACCTTACTAATGCTCGCAGTAGCACCTGGGTATTTGATACTGGTTCTGTTGCTAACATTTGCAACTCGAAACAGGGGCTACGAATTAAGCGAAGATTGGCTAAGGACGAGGTGACGATGCGCGTGGGAAACGGTTCCAAAGTCGATGTGATCGCGGTCGGCACGCTACCTCTACATCTACCTTCGGGATTAATATTAGACCTAAATAATTGTTATTTGGTGCCAGCGTTAAGCATGAACATTATATCTGGATCTTGTTTGATGCGAGACGGTTATTCATTTAAATCAGAGAATAATGGTTGTTCTATTTATATGAGTAATATCTTTTATGGTCATGCACCCTTGAAGAGTGGTCTATTCTTATTGAATCTCGATAGTAGTAATACACATATTCATAATGTTGAAGCCAAAAGATGCAGAGTTGATAATGAAAGTGCAACTTATTTGTGGCACTGTCGTTTAGGTCATATCGGTATAAAGCGCATGAAGAAACTCCATACTGATGGACTTTTGGAACCACTTGATTATGAATCACTTGGTACTTGCGAACCGTGCCTCATGGGCAAGATGACTAAAACACCGTTCTCCGGTACTATGGAGAGAGCAACAGATTTGTTGGAAATCATACATACCGATGTATGTGGTCCGATGAATACTGAGGCTCGTGGCAGATATCGTTATTTTCTCACCTTCACAAATGATTTAAGCAGATATGGTTATATCTACTTAATGAAACATAAGTCTGAAACATTTGAAAAGTTCAAAGAATTTCAGAGTGAAGTTGAAAATCATCGTAACAAGAAAATAAAGTTTCTACAATCTGATCGTGGAGGAGAATATTTGAGTTACGAGTTTGGTGTACATTTGAAAAATTGTGGAATAGTTTCGCAACTCACGCCACCCGGAACACCACAACGTAATGGTGTGTCCGAACGTCGTAATCGTACTTTACTGGATATGGTGCGATCTATGATGTCTCTTACTGATTTACCGCTATCGTTTTGGGGATACGCTCTAGAGACGGCCGCATTCACGTTAAACAGGGCACCATCAAAATCCGTTGAGACGACGCCTTATGAACTATGGTTTGGCAAGAAACCAAAGTTGTCGTTTCTGAAAGTTTGGGGCTGCGATGCTTATGTGAAAAAGCTTCAACCTGATAAGCTCGAACCCAAATCAGAGAAATGTGTCTTCATAGGATATCCAAAGGAAACTATTGGATACACCTTCTATCACAGATCCGAAGGCAAGACTTTTGTTGCTAAATTCGAAAACTTTCTTGAGAAGGAGTTTCTCTCGAAAGAAGTGAGTGGGAGGAAAGTAGAACTTGACGAGGTAACTGTACCTGCTCCCTTGTTGGAAAGTAGTACATCACAGCAAATTGTTTCTGCGACACCTACACCAATAAGTGAGGAAGTTAATGATAATGATCATGAAACTTCAGAACAAGATACTACTGAACCTCGTAGATCAACCAGAGTAAGATCCGCACCAGAGTGGTACGGTAATCCAGTTCTGGAAGTCATGCTACTAGATCATGATGAACCTACGAACTATGAAGAAGCGATGGTGAGCCCAGATTCCGCAAAGTGGCTTGAAGCCATGAAATCTGAGATGGGATCCATGTATGAGAACAAAGTATGGACTTTGGTTGACTTGTCCGATGATCGGCAAGCAATTGAGAATAAATGGATCTTCAAGAAGAAGACTGACGCTGATGGTAATGATACTGTCTACAAAGCTCGACTTGTCACGAAAGGTTTTCGACAAGTTCAAGGGGTTGACTACGATGAGACTTTCTCACCCGTAGCGATGCTTAAGTCTGTCCGAATCATGTTAGCGATTGCCGCATTTTATGATTATGAAATTTGGCAGATGGATGTCAAAACTGCATTCCTGAATGGATTTCTGGAAGAAGAGTTGTATATGATGCAATCGGAAGGTTTTGTCGATCCAAAGGGAGCTAACAAAGTGTGCAAGCTCCAGCGATCCATTTATGGACTGGTGCAAGCATCTCGGAGTTGGAATAAACGCTTTGATAGTGTGATCAAAGCATTTGGTTTTATACAGACTTTCGGAGAAGCCTGTATTTACAAGAAAGTGAGTGGGAGCTCTGTAGCATTTCTAATATTATATGTGGATGACATATTGCTGATTGGAAATGATATAGAATTTCTGGATAGCATAAAGGGATACTTGAATAAAAGTTTTTCAATGAAAGACCTCGGTGAAGCTGCTTACATATTAGGCATTAAGATCTATAGAGATAGATCAAGACGCTTAATTGGACTTTCACAAAGCACATACCTTGACAAGATTTTGAAGAAATTCAAAATGGATCAAGAAAAGAAAGGATTCTTGCCTGTGTTACAAGGTGTGAAGTTGAGTAAGACTCAATGCCCGACCACTGCAGAAGATAGAGAGAATATGAAAGATGTTCCCTATGCATCAGCCATAGGCTCTATCATGTATGCAATGCTGTGTACCAGACCTGATGTGTGCCTTGCTATAAGTTTAGCAGGGAGGTACCAAAGTAATCCGGGAGTGGATCATTGGACAGCGGTCAAGAACATCCTGAAATACCTGAAAAGGACTAAGGATATGTTTCTCGTATATGGAGGTGACAAAGAGCTCACCGTAAAAGGTTACGTTGATGCAAGCTTTGACACTGATCCGGACGATTCTAAATCGCAAACTGGATACGTGTTTACATTAAACGGTGGAGCTGTCAGTTGGTACAGTTCTAAACAAAGCGTCGTAGCGGGATCTACATGTGAAGTGGAGTACATAGCTGCTTCGGAAGCAGCGAACGAAGGAGTCTGGATGAAGGAGTTCATATCCGATCTAGGTGTCATACCTAGTGCATCGGGTCCAATGAAAATCTTTTGTGACAATACTGGTGCAATTGCCTTGGCAAAGGAATCCAGATTTCACAAAAGGACCAAACACATCAAGAGACGCTTCAATTCCATCCGGGATCTAGTCCAGGTGGGAGACATAGAGATTTGCAAGATACATACGGATCTGAATGTTGTAGACCCGTTGACTAAGCCTCTTCCACGAGCAAAACATGATCAGCACCAAGGCTCCATGGGTGTTAGAATCATTATAGTGTAATCTAGATTATTGACTCTAGTGCAAGTGGGAGACTGAAGGATGAAGGAAATATGCCCTAGAGGCAATAATAAAGTTATTATTTATTTCCTATGATAAATGTTTATTATTCATGCTAGAATTGTATTAACCGGAAACATAATACATGTGTGAATACATAGACAAACAAGTGTCACTAGTATGCCTCTACTTGACTAGCTCGTTAATCAAAGATGGTTATGTTTCCTAACCATAGACAAAGGAGTTGTTATTTGATTAACAGGATCACATCATTAGTTGAATGATCTGATTGACATGACCCATTCCATTAGCTTAGCACTCGATCATTTAGTATGTTGCTATTGCTTTCTTCATGACTTATACATGTTCCTATGACTATGAGATTATGCAACTCCCGTTTGCCGGAGGAACACTTTGGGTGCTACCAAACGTCAAAACGTCACAACGTAACTGGGTGATTATAAAGGAGCATTACAGGTGTCTCCAAAGGTAGATGTTGGGTTGGCGTATTTCGAGATTAGGATTTGTCACTCCGATTATCGGAGAGGTATCTCTGGGCCCTCTCGGTAATACACATCACATAAGCCTTGCAAGCATTACAACTAATATGTTAGTTGTGAGATGATGTATTACGGAACGAGTAAAGAGACTTGCCGGTAACGAGATTGAACTAGGTATTGGATACCGACGATCGAATCTCGGGCAAGTAACATACCGATGACAAAGGGAACAACGTATGTTGTTATGCGGTCTGACCGATAAAGATCTTCGTAGAATATGTAGGAGCCAATATGGGCATCCAGGTCCCGCTATTGGTTATTGACCGGAGACATGTCTCGGTCATGTCTACATTGTTCTCGAACCCGTAGGGTCCGCACGCTTAAGGTTACGATGACAGTTACATTATGAGTTTATGCATTTTGATGTACCGAAGGTTGTTCGGAGTCCCGGATGTGATCACAGACATGACGAGGAGTCTCGAAATGGTCGAGACGTAAAGATTGATATATTGGAAGCCTATGTTTGGACATCGGAAGTGTTCCGGGTGAAATCGGGATTTTACCGGGTTACCGGGAGGTTACCGGAACCCCCCGGGAGCCATATGGGCCTTCATGGGCCTTAGTGGAAAGGAGAAAGGGGCAGCCCAAGGGGGCTGCGCACCTCCCCCTCCCCTAGTCCTATTAGGACTAGGAGAGGTGGCCGGCCACCCCTCTCCCTCTTTCCCCCTTGGGAATCCTAGTTGGAATAGGATTGGGGGGGGGGAGTCCTACTCCCGGAAGGAGTAGGACTCCTCCTGCGCCCTCTCCCTGGCCGGCGCCCCCCCTCCCCCTTGGCTCCTTTATATACTGAGGCAGAGGCACCCCAGAAACACACAAATTGATCCATGTGATCTATTCCTTAGCCGTGTGCGGTGCCCTCTGCCACCATATTCCTCGATAATACTGTAGCAGAGTTTAGGCGAAGCCCTGCTGCTGTAGTTCATCAAGATCGTCACCACGCCGTCGTGCTGACGGAACTCTTCCCCGACACTTTGCTGGATCGGAGCCCGGGGATCGTCATCGAGCTGAACGTGTGCTCGAACTCGGAGGTGCCGTAGTTTCGGTACTTGATCGGTTGGATCGTGAAGACGTACGACTACTTCCTCTACGTCGTGTCATCGCTTCCGCAGTCGGTCTGCGTTGGGTACGTAGACAACACTCTCCCCCTCGTTGCTATGCATCACATGATCTTGCGTGTGCGTAGGAAATTTTTTGAAATTACTACGAAACCCAACAGTGGTATCTTCCCGTGAGTCCCTGATCTTGATCGTACACGTTTGCGTGTATGATTAGTGTACGATTGAATCGGGGGCGTCACATAGCATGACTTTAATATTATCACCTCCATATCTCAAAACAATTATCATGCTTCAATCTTTTCTTAGTATTCAACACACTCAAAAGAAAGTTTCACAAATCTTGAATACCAAGCATATTATTATTAAGCAAATTACCATGCTATTAAGAGAATCTCAAAATAATTTAAGTGAAGCATGAGAGATCAATAGTTTCTTTAAAACAAATCCACCACCGTGCTCTAAAAGATCTAAGTGAAGCACATAGAGCAAAATTATAACGCTCAAAAGATATAAGTGAAGCACATAGAGCAAAACTACTTAGCTCAAAAGATATAAGTGAAGCACATAGAGCAAAACTACTTAGCTCAAAAGATATAAGTGAAGCACATAGAGTATTCTATCAAATTTTAATTCATTTATGGATCTCTCAAAAGGTGTGTACAGTAAGGATGATTGTGGAATACTAAGACACAAAGACACAAATAATACAAGACGCTCTAAGCAAAACACATATCATGTTGGTGAATAAAAATATAGCTCCAAGTAAATTACCGATGAAAGTGGACGAAAGAGGGGATGCCTTCCGGGGCATCCCCAAGCTTTGACTTTTTGGTGTCCTTGGATTATCTTGGGGGTGCCATGGGCATCCCCAAGCTTAGGCTCTTGCCACTCCTTGTTCCATGATCCATCAAAAGAATTCACCCAAAACTTGAAAACTTCACAACACAAAACTCAAAATAGAAAACTCGTGAGCTCCGTTAGCGAAAGAAAACAAAATACCACTTCAAGGTACTGTAATGAACTCATTCTTTATTTATATTGGTGTTAAAACTACTGTATTCCAACTTCTCTATGGATTATAAACTATTTTACTAGCCATAGATTCATCAAAATAAGCAAACAACACACGAAAAATAGAATCTGTCAAAAACATAACACTCTGTAGTAATCTGTAGCTAGCGCAAGATCTGGAACCCCAAAAATTCTAAAATAAATTGCTGGACGTGAGGAATTTATCTATTAATCATCTGCAAAAATAATTAACTAAATAGCACTCTTCAAATAAAAATTACAGCAGTTCTCGTGAGCGCTAAAGTTTCTGTTTTTTACAGCAAGTTCAACAAGACTTTCCCCAAGTCTTCCCAACAGTTCTACTTGGCACAAACACTAATTAAACACAAAAAACACAACCAAAACAGAGGCTAAATAATTTATTTATTACTAAGCAGGAGCAAAAAGTAAGGAATAAAAATAAAATTGGGTTGTCTCCCAACAAGCGCTATCGTTTAACGCCCCTAGCTAGGCATAAAAGCGAGGATAGATCTAGGTATTGCCGTCTTTGATAGGCAATTCTTTGATTAGGCATCTACCATCTTTAGGAATTTCTTTCTTTTTATTAATTATCAAACTTTTAGGCACAAGATCGAAAAATTCATTTGTAATAAATGGTTCCTTAATGATAGCAAAAAGATTGGGATGAACACTTATAGATTTAAGATCCACAGTTTCCTTACTAGATGATTCACCCTTATTTTTAGGAACATACATAAGCTTGGCAATTTTAGTAGGAGGACTTGGAGTATTCTTTACGGAAGAAAAAGCGGTTCCCAAGTTTGTAATGATACCCTCAAGTTTATCAATTCTAGTAGAATCTAGGTTTATCTTCTCATTAACTACGGGTACCTTTTCTTTAATATTTTTCATAGTCATTTCTACCTTAGATCCATATTGAGTAATTTGATTGTGGATCTTTTTATCTAGGTTTTCAATTGATTTAATAGTAGCAACTTTATTTTCAATAATTTCAAGTCTTTGCATAACATGCTCCAAAGTTAACGTTGTTCCATCTATACTACTTATAAAAGAGAAAACTTTATCTTCTCTAAGTGCACCCCACAAAACGTACGCGGATACATTACCACCGCATGATTAGTCCCACTAAACTCAATCTAACGGCTAGCCTTAACCGAATCTATTCTCTGTGTGGACTTAGCAATTTACATTGACTGACCGTACTCCACCACGGAGGAAAATATGAAAGTCCATGCCCGATCAATTAGGAAACTATAATCACGGACACATCCTATTAAGAAACTAATCACGGGCACATCTAATTATTAGGAAACTAATCACAAACCCATCCTATTATTAGGAAAAAAATCACGCACGCATCCTATTATTAGGAAAATAATCACGAGTCATCCTATTAGGAAATTAATCACGGACACATCTAATTATTGGGAAACTAATCATGGTTGCATCCTATTAGATAACTAATCACAAACGCATCTAATTATTAGGAAACTAATCGCGAGCGCATCCTATCGTCTCCTATCAAGGAATCGTGATCGCGAGTCGGCAGCCGTCACCAGCCCACCACCCATGCGAGCCACAATGAGAGACACGCGAGGAGGAGCTGCGGCTTCCTCTGAACACACTTCTACTGACTGCAACGACTTCGTCCACATCCTGGGCATGCTCTTCGGGAACCACCGGCATCCGTGTCGACTTCAGCTCCATCCACAACACCCACGCTGACAACCACCCACCGCCGAGGTCCTTCAAGTGGGGGCAACACTGAGTATCTTGGACCAGTATAAGTGGGCCAAAAAAGTTTGCCCCACAGCCATGCATGTAGATTCGCCTGGTCGCCAACCATCATCGTCCCCAGGGCGGTGCAGTTCTCAGCCATTGTGCAGCAGGTGAAGCTAATCACGGCCCCATCTCACTAGCCCGAAGCCACCACCGACTCCCTCAGCTCTGACGTGTGCTGCTCCGTTGGACACGCTTGTCCGGTACTCGCGCGTGGACGACGTCGTCCAAAGCTAATCCCGGTGCGTGGAGGCCGCCGCCTCAAAGCTAGACGAATGACTCACCTGCGTCGACAATGCCACCCAGCTAGTGAGAGGACACGGTCGCCGCGGCCGCTCGCAGGCCTGAACGACGGAGACGCTCGCCTTCACGCAAACGCACCACACGCACGCATTAATCAAGTAAGTATCGAGTGTTGTTTTTTTACTGTCATCGCTACCTCGCCGGTGGTGACACATCTAGAAGTACATGAACTAGAGATGAGGCAATGAGAAATAGAGGAGCGCTGGATCACACACAGAGACATCCGCCTTCTTTCTTTCTTTATTTTTTCACTGATTTTCGCGTACCTGCAACACACATCCGTGTTTTTTTAAGTACTGACTACCGATTATTACATGGCCAACTCACGACTACATAGTGAACTCACAGACAAGTTCGCTGAACCAAGACCTTACTTGCAGTTATGAAATTACATTTCACTAAAAAAACCCAGAAGTTTGCATAAGTTTTAATGAAAAAAACTAAAGTTCGCATAAGTTTTACTAAAAAACCCTGAAGTTTGCATAAGTGTATTTGTTTGTCCAGCAGATACATGGCAATTGTAATTTTACATGAGCATTTTCATACCGTCCTTATCTACAGTTGAGTTAACATGTTTTCCTAATAGAAAACTTGGACTACATACAAGAGAAGCAAAAACTGCATGTTGATTATGATGATGATGAATGTAGGATATTTTGTGGTCATGGTAAATTTCATATCATTTAGTACATAAACAATATTCACAATTTTATTTTATTACCATCAATTGTGTTGAGTTTCTTTCATATGTATGTATTGACCCTCTTCTTTAAATTAGATGTGACAGATGCGGAATGAACTCATACCACATGATCGCATACGAGCAATTCAAGAGGAATTGGAGGGATTCTTTCTTGACCATATCATACATAAAGACGGAGAATGCCATGTGGAAGTTGAAATTGATTTTAGATGTTAGGGATTATAAGAGATGTTATATTGTATATATGTAGTAGTGTCGGATAGATATATACAAAAACGTGTTGTTCGATCAATCTCGGAGAAAGAGAGGTCACTTCTCTCTGTATATGTTCATGACGATCTTGTGTAATTCTTGACTAGAATTTGTTGGCACTAAAATGGTTCCTTAGCTTGTCCTAAGTGATATTTTCATGTGTGACTATACTTGCATAAATGTGTGCATATGAAGAATCATGATGAATCTTCTAACTAATTTTGAATTTTATACATTGAGAAAAGTGGGTGGTCTTTTAATACAGGAGACATGTTGATTAAGGAGAAACAATATTTCAAATTATTTGTACGAGTTGGAAATAAGAGATCGTGTAATTTATAGGGAAATTTCAAATTTATGAATAAATTGTCTTGTATTAAGTTTAGTATAATATATTAATCCAAATAGATGCGTATTGCGTGTGCACACTTATTAATTCAAATAGACGTGCGTTGCACGTGCACACTTACTAGTTAACCAAAAGAGGTGGTGAGCCAAATAAATTTAGCATAGCATTATAAGAATCAAAAGTATGGCTACCCAAGAAGTTCCCTCCGGTAATGGTATCGAGGATATATCTATACCAAGGATTAACACCTACATAAAAATTGCGGAGAAGAACTAAGGTAGATTGCTTTCTAGTAGATCTATTTTGAGCATTGCAAATTCTATACCAAGCATCTTTTAGATTTTATCCCTCCCTTTGTTTAAAATTTAGAACTTCACTCTCGGGGGACAACGGAGAAGATATGAGACTAGTCATGACGACAAGCAAACAAGAGGCAAGCGGAAAAGAGAGGGAGGATAGAGAGAGAGGGCGAATAAAACGGCAAGGGTGAATTGGGGGGAGAGGAAAACGAGAGGCAAATGGCAAATAATGTAATGCGAGAGATAGGGATTGTGATGGGTACTTGGTATGTTGACTTTTTGCGTAGACTCCCCGGCAACGGCGCCAAAATCCTTCTTGCTACGTCTTGAGCTTGCGTTGGTTTTCCCCAAAGAGGAAGGGATGATGCAGCAGAGTAGCGTAAGTATTTCCCTCAGTTTTTGAGAACCAAGGTATCAATCCAGTAGGAGCCCACGCTCAAGTCCCTCGTACCTGCACAAAGTGATAGCTACTCGCAACCAATGCGATTAGGGGTTGTCAATCCCTTCACGGTCACTTACGAGAGTGAGATCTGATAGATATAATATTTTTGGTATTTTTGGTATAAAGATGAAAAGTAAAGGCAAAGTAAAAAAGCAAAGCAAGATTAAAGTGATGGAGATTGATATGATGAGAATAGACCTGGGGGCCATAGGTTTCACTAGTGGCTTCTCTCAAGAGCATAAGTATTCTAGGTGGGTGAACAAATTATTGTTGAGAAATTGACAGAATTGAGCATAGTTATGAGAATATCTAGGCATGATCATGTATATAGGCATCACGTCTGTGACAAGTAGATCGAAACGATTCTGCATCTACTACTATTACTCCACTCATCGACCGCTATCCAACATGCATCTAGAGTATTAAGTTAAAAACAGAGTAACGCCTTAAGCAAGATGACATGATGTAGAGAGATAAATTCATGCAATATGAAATAAACCCCATCTTGTTATCCTCGATGGCAACGATACAATACGTGCCTTGCTGCCCCTTCTGTCACTGGGTAAGGACACCGCTAGATCGAACCCAAAGTTAAGCACTTCTCCCATGGCAAGAACTACCAATCTAGTTGGCCAAACCAAACGGATAATTCGAAGAGACTTGCAAAGATAACCAATCATACATAAAAGAATTCAGAGAAGATTCAAATATTATTCATAGATAGACTTGATCATAAACCCACAATTCATCGGTCTCAACAAACACACCGCAAAAAGAAGATTACATCGAATAGATCTCCACAAGAGAGGGGGAGAACTTTGTATTGAGATTCAAAGAGAGAGAAGAAGCCAGGTAGCTACTAACTATGGACCCGAAGGTCTGAGGTAAACTACTCACATTTCATCGGAGGGGCTAGGATGATGTAGAAGCCCTCCGTGATGATGGCCCTCTTCCAACGGAGCTCCGGAACAGGCCCCAAGATGGGATCTCGTGGATACAGAAAGTTGCGGCGGTGGAATTAGTTTTTTGGCTCCTGTTCTGATCGTTTGGGGGTACATGTGTATATATAGGAGGAAGAAGTACGCCGGAGGAGCAATGAGGGGCCCACGAGGCAGGGGCGCGCCCTAGGGGGGGGGGGGGCGCCCCCCACCCTCGTGACCGCCTCTTTTGTTCCTTGGAGCAGGGTCCAAGTCTCCTGGATCACGTTCGGTGAGAAAATCACGTTCCTGAAGATTTTATTCCGTTTGGACTCCGTTTGATATTCCGTTTCTTCGAAACACTGAAATAGGCAAAAAAATAGCAATTCTGGGCTGGGCGTCCGGTTAATAGGTTAGTCCCAAAAATAATATAAAAGTGGAAAATAAAGCCCAATATAGTCCAAAACAGTAGATAATATAGCATGGAGCAATCAAAATTATAGATACGTTGGAGACGTATCAACCATCAGCCACAAATAGGAACAAAAATGGGGAGAGAGGATCACCTTGCCGAAGCCCACACGTTGGTGCGAATGAATCCAAGAGGGTCACATTAAATTTAACCGTATATCTTACCGAGGTGACGCACGTCATAATTCAGTTCACCCAACGGCGAGCAAAACCCATCTTTTGCATCATTCGCTCCAAGAAGATCCAATCTCCCCTATCATAAGCTTTAGACAGATCCAATTTATATGCACAATAACTTTTGTTCGGGTCTTTTTCCTGTTGAATATAGTGAATGCACTCAAAATCAAGTAACACATTATTAGTAATCATCCAACCAGGGACAAAGGCACTCTGTGCGGGTGAGATAATGTCATTCAATATGGGAGGCAGCCGGTTAAACAAACACTTCGCCACTACCTTGTGGATGATGTTGCATAAACTGATAGGCCGGAACTCCGTGAGCCGCTCTGGGTTGTCTACCTTTGGGATGAGAATGATGTAGGTGTCATTCACCCCTCCAGGCATGATCCCAGTCCGAAAGAATTCCTTCAACCCAGCGATAACCTGCTCTTTCATGACACCCCAGCTCCTCTGAAAGAAGCGAGCAGGGAATCCATCAGGCCCCGGAGCTTTGAGAGGACCGATTTGAAACAGTGCATCCGCAATTTCCTTGTCTGTAAAATCTGCACACAGTCCATCATTCATGGCATCAGTAACACGGGAATTAATTAAGTTAATCACAGGATCTGCATATAAGGAGGCGTCAGCAGAAAACAGATTAGAAAAATAGGATGTTGCCATCGCAGCCATGGACTCATGATCTTTATGCACCACTCCTGCATCATCAACAAGTGAATTGATACGATTTTTCCACGCATGCCAAACCGCTTTCCGATGAAAGAAACGCGTGTTGCGGTCTCCCTTGCGCGACCACGCAACCCGAGATCTCTGCATCCAAAGCACCTCCTCTCTGTATAGGAGTTCATTCATCCTGTCAGTGGCCTCTTTGATCTCCTTTTTATCTGCATTCGTAGACATAAGCTCTTCCAGGCGAGAGCGGGACTTATTAATTTCTTTTATAACATTACCAAATCCCCTCTAAAAATAGGGATTTTTTTCTTTAAAAAATAAAAGTAAAAATCAGGATTTTTGAAAAAAATTTGAATGAAAAACAAATTTAATACAACCTTCAAAGGATATATAGCAAGTTTTACTGTATTGTTCACAAGACAGCTTCGGTCCAACTGGTAAACGCCATGTCATTGCTTGATCTTCACCCTTCGCGGCCCTTGGTGGTATTTTTTGTGGGGCGGAATAAAAATAGGGGTGTTCACTAGAGAGTAGGTCACAATGAACTAACAGGGAACGTGTTGTTAGCATGCTACACCGCTCTATAGCGTGTTGTTAGCAAGACAATTCTTAGCAGGTTACTTGCTTGGTCGATTTTAGTCTACTTGCTAGAGTACCACTATTATAGTGCTACATGCACAGTCATCCTGTGAAATGAGCATGCCAGAATTTTCTAGATAGAGATAGAATGACGGCGTGGGGTCTTCACGGGCTGGCAGGCTGGCAGGGCAGTGATGCCCGCCACGCGAATCCCAGCCATGTTGACCGTCAGATTGTCCTATCTAATGGTGCATATTTGGCCACATTGTCTTCTAACTAAACGTAATAAATATGAGCCATTTGATTACAAAGATTCAACGGTCTGTATGACTCGATATTGGTATACTATAGATATAGATATTGTTTGAGAGAAGGTTTTACATATGATATGGGCCCTGTTTTCTTGCATGTCGGCCTGATGCTCGATTTCTGTCTGAACTTGTTGGGCCGTCAGAGCCCAATAGTAACTCACACCCCACCCTTTTCATCCCTAAGGCCTTGTTCGGTTCTCATGGATTTAATCCACCAGGGGGTCCAATCCCTGCAGGGATTGGGTGAACCCCTTCCCTACACCCGATCCCCACTAATCCTTGCTAACCCCTTCAGCAGACACCCCCCCCCCCCCCCCCCCCCCCCCCCCCCCCCCGCTACAAATAAGTGTTCGTTTTTGTCGCCTCGCTCGGGAGAGACAAGAGTCGCTCGGGAGAGATGGGAGTTGCGCTTTGCTCGGGATTCCTTCCACGGGGTGCTAGAAGGTGATTAGTTCCGCGTGGATTTGGATGGGTTTGGGTCGCGGAAAGAACACGCAGGACTTAAGCGAACGCAGAAATATGGGTGGGCATGGTTTATTCCCCTCGCGGGGGTAATCCGCGTGGACCCTAAAGAAAAATAAAACCTAGACGAAACCCTCGTGTTCTCAAAAAGGAAAAATAAAAAAGAGACGAAACCCTCATTCCTCCTGTATGCGCCATGGCTTCGCCGCCGGCGAAGAAGAAACCCCCAACCACCATACGCGACCTCGACCAAGACACCCTGCGCGAGATCCTCTTCCGCCTCCCCTCTCTCCCGAGCCTCGTCCGCGCCGCCCTCAGCTGCCGTGCCTTCCTCGACGCCATCCGTTCATCCCCAGCCTTCCGCCGCCGCTTCCGCGCGCTCCACCCTCCCCCACTCCTAGGCCTCTTCCTCAGCATCGAAGACGCCGTCATCCCTTCCTTCGTGCCTCTCCGCCGCCGGCCCGACCCAGACCTCGCCGCAGCCGTCCGCGGCGCCGATTTGTTCCTCACCCGTCTCCCAGTTCCCGAAGACGACATCTCCCTTCCTGTCGCCGTCCCCATCCCCAAAGACGGCAGGGAGGATGCCGTCCCCGTCCCAATCCCCGAAGACGCCAAGGAAGATGCCGTCTCCGTTCCCGTTCCCGACGACGGCGACGAGGATGCCATCTCCATCCCAGAAGAAGAAGAAGAAGACGACGATGACGACGACGAGGATGCCGTCTTCGAGTGGTCAATCTGCGACTGCCGCGAAGGATTCGTTCTTCTCGGCAACTGGAGCACCGAGCAAATGGCTGTCTACAACCCGCTCACGCGGACCCTGGACCTCATCCCCCTGCCGCCCCGCGAAAGCCGTGTGGGCTCGCATATTGATTTCTACATCCTCGCCTCGGAACAGGACTACCGGTCGTTCCGCATTGTGTGCGTCCGGCACAGCAAATGTGGGGCGCTCGCCATCGTCTTCTCATCAGACACAAGAAAGTGGAAGATCTTCCCATGGACAGACATTGACGGGTTCTGGCCTCAACATGGTAAGGTGGTGAATGGTTGCATCTATTGGACCATTGGAATGCCGACGGACGCCCGTGTGCTTAACACCGCCACGATGCAGTTCTTTCGGATGGATATGCCGCCGCGCAGGACAATTAATGAAACATTGACGGCTGGCGAGACCAAGGATGGAAGGCTCTGTGTGGTGTTCGCGCCTATAGTAGCACTGAGACCCGAGTCAGCACTTGTTGTTTGGATATTGAGAGCCGATGCTGGCGATGGTGTCGAGAGATGGATGCTGGAAAAGTCGCTTCCATTGCAGGAGGTAGCTGGGATTGTTCGGTGTCAAGTTGAGGAGAATGTTAAAGTTCAACTCAGTGTTGATGCGATTATTGATGGCTTTGTGTACTTGTCTGCTTATTGTGGTGCGTGGGAGCATCATCATTCGACTCATTGGTTCCTATCCTACTGCGTGGAAACAGCGGTGCTGAAAAAGCTTGACCGCATCCTTTATGATGCTTCCTATCCCTACATTATGCCGTGGCCTCGTTCGTTGGTACACAGCAAGGTGAGCCCTCACTCAAGGTTGCTTGACTACTAAGCTTTATTTTTAAGTTATGAACTGTTCTCTTGCTTTGGCAATTTGATTTACTCATCTTAAAAAAGAATAAGTCAAGATGGTGAGGTGCTGTTGAGAATTGCGAATCATTTTGCACACCTTTGAGCATATAACAATCATACTCCTACTCACTCGATATTGGAAATGCCTATAAGATATTTCCAAGTTCTCTTCAAGAAACAAAAGGAGTAATCTACCTATGGTAATTTGATCTAGATCAAATAATAGCTAGAGATATCTCATGAGAATGTAAGATGTTCTGTATATCCAAACTAGTAAAATAACTTCATCCCTCCTTATGTCCTCAGTGATCATTATCGCCAGTTTCAGAACTGCAATAGAAGACTATTTCGAAGGTTAATCATGGTGGGCCAACCATTCTGTAATAGTTTTTATTAATTGGCCATGTTGTAGTTGCAAAGCCAAATAAGATGTTCTTTGTCTTTGTACTTTTCTTGATTGCATTGTTTAATAAACAGATACGGAAATGAGGAAAGATGGTCAGCTATTTCTTCAGCACGTTAGAAGTTACAATGCCATCTCTTGCCATTTCTTCTTTTTAGATAAAAAACTTTCACGTACATTTCATTTGGTGAGGCTGAGAACAGATCTTAAAATAGATTTCGAGCTATATCACCTAGATTATACTTAGGTATAGCTGATACTATTATCTCTGTCGTATGGAAGTTAAATCACTACTCTGCCCCTCGTACCAAACATCAACGACTTACTTAGTTCAGTGTTCTGCAAATCAAGATGTGGCTGCCCTCCTGCAGAAGTATTTTCTACCAGAATTTAATTTTTATGGCCCTGCTATATACCTTGACATGATAGTGCACACGTGGACTAGAGCAAAGGCTTAATGTTTGTGGCGTTTATTATCTTCAAGTAAGTATTTTGTGGCGATCAGCAAGATTTTTGCATTTTCAAATGGGAACTAGCTTATTTTGCGGCGTTTATTATCTTCAAGTATTTTGTGGTGATCATAGTCCTCTTGTTCATCGTGCATATACATTAAAAAATCTTAGACATCACATAGCTTGCTGTCCTATGTAGAAAATGGTTTGTAGTGCAACTATCTTTTTTCCTTCTCAGGTGCACGCCATTTCATTTGTATTAATAGGAAGGTTTCTACTTTGTAGTATAATTGTTAAGAGGCATATTGGTCCTAGCAATATATCATGAACGCCCTCTGTACTACCAGTAGACAGTTGAGCTAGATGAAATTATCTAGATCTCAGGTGTGCATGGTTAGCAATCCATTCTGGGCTTGCATTGTACTATACGTTAGCCTAGCAAACCGGGAGCAATTCCAGATTTAAACTGGGAACTAATTATCTGATATGCATGCCAGAAGAAAGGAAAAATCATCTTATCCAATATGGACGGCTGATTGCATTGATATCTGTTTTACAGCCAACCAACATCAAGTTAAAGGCTATGTGAGCTACCAGAGGCCATTGAAGTGATATCTGCTCATTAAGCTGCATCATCGGACTCCTTAAGGCAAAGGCGCAGAAGAAGAAACATTTGTGCCGTTTGATTTGTGCATGCAACGCAGTCGGTTCAAACTATGGATTTTGACTGAGGGATACTACCAAAGAAGCGGGGTGGCATATTTGCAAGGAGGGCTTCATCAACATGCAGCTAGACTTGTTGGTTCACACCAAGAGTCTAAACTATCTTCAGTTCGAACTTGCAATATTATGTCAGAACTTCCGTACAGCTCTTACATTTATTGGCCTTACAATTCTTTTCTGTTATTTTCGCCATTTTACTTTGATTTCCCCCCTTGTTTCTTCTTTCTTTTATTTACCGTTTTCCTTTGTACTGACCCCATGACCACTACCGATTTCGCATGTACAATACAATATTCAGTTTGTACATACCGGGTCATATAGATCCAGAGGCCAATATTTCCATGAAGGTTATTTAGCGCAATGCCTAGGGAGCTCCCTGAAATTTTATCTGGTTGTCTGGGCCCATGCAGTGTGCCGATAATGAGATTGTCACTACCTCCGTCCCAAAATTCTTGTCTTAAATTTGTTAGATACAGATGTACTGTATCTATATAAATTTTAAGACAAGAATTTTGAGACCGAGAGAGTATGAGTTATTATGGCAAATTCCTGTGACACGCCAACAACACAACAAAGAGGATACCACAAATACCGGGAGCACCCAAAGCATTAATTGTTGGATGCACGAAGCATTTGGAATGTGGACCCAACAAACTTCTTTGTCGAAATTATTATTATTTTTTGAAAGATTATTGGAATCAACATCGATATAAAAAAATCATTGATCATGGGTATTGGCATAATTTGATACTATTTAAAAGCATCATCAAAGTGAGTATTTCTTTTTCCTGCCCCCTCATATTGTTTATTGTGTACTTGCCAAAGGTCACTAGTAATATTTGGGCAAGGCAGCCCTGAATTAGTTTTTAAGTGATCATAGATGTTTCTCCAATCCGGACTTGAAGGACCTGACGGAACACTAGAATTTCCTGTAACAATTTGAAGGTGACAAGAATTACACATGTGAGGTAAATCTATTAGCCTTATAACCGGTTCACTTACCTTTAAACTTGCCAATTAGAAAGTCACCGGCGGCACATACGACAGATGCAAAATCAGTTTTTAGGTTAGCCAACTCTAGGCAACAAGGAGGCGGTGACTTCTTTACCTCTCAGTCCATGGGCAGAGGGAGGGGGGGGGGGGGGGGGGGGGGGGGGGGGAGGGGGGCAGATATATGTGTCTGGTTCGTGTCCAATAGGAATAATGATTCATAGATCCCCATGTGGAATGGTTTTTTTGGAAGGGTATTGACGAGTCGGAGGATGGTGTCGATGGCCGAGCATTAGGTCTGGCGTGATTAGTGTTTGCCCACAGAAGCAGCATCCTGTGGCGGAGATGACATTGCAGGGTATTTTTGTTCTTTAGTTTCATTTTCGTTCGATAAAGCTTAGTGAGATACGATCCCATCGGGGGAACTTGTGATGTTTTCGTCCCTCTCCTCTATCTAACCGGAGTTGGATTATTGTGTGGCCCTCTTCAGAGCTAGCTTTCTTCGGGACAACGATCTTTCAAGATAGTAGTTGCCGGCGTCTTCTGGTTTATATTGATGACCTCCCGGACGTTGTTTCTAGAAGCTCTTGTTTTTTTTTTTTGAGATAGAAGCTCTTGGGTTTAAGCAAGGTTGCTTCGGTAAGACGGATGCTCAGAGACGACAAGGAGCTCTCTGCACGGCATGCCATCGGTGAATGCAGAAGGAGGGGGGGGGGGAGGGGGAGGGGGGCAGATATATGTGTCTGGTTGGTGTCCAATAGGAATAATGATTCATAGATCCCCATGTGGATGGTTTTTTTTTGAAGGGTATTGACGAGTCGGAGGATGGTGTCGATGGCCGAGCATTAGGTCTGGCGTGATTAGTGTTTGCCCACAGAAGCAGCATCCTGTGGCGGAGATGACATTGCAGGGTATTTTTGTTCTTTAGTTTCATTTTCGTTCGATAAAGCTTAGTGAGATACGATCCCATCGGGGGAACTTGTGATGTTTTCGTCCCTCTCCTCTATCTAACCGGAGTTGGATTATTGTGTGGCCCTCTTCAGAGCTAGCTTTCTTCGGGACAATGATCTTTCAAGATAGTAGTTGCCGGCGTCTTCTGGTTTATATTGATGACCTCCCGGACGTTGTTTCTAGAAGCTCTTGTTTTTTTTTTTGAGATAGAAGCTCTTGGGTTTAAGCAAGGTTGCTTCGGTAAGACGGATGCTCAGAGACGACAATAAGCTCTCTGCACAGCATGCCATCGGTGAATGCAGAAGGAAGACTGTGGTTGGTGATGATTTCTTGAAGGATATGTGTGTAACTTTTTTATTCTTATACAGAAGTTCTTGTAAGGGCTTGTTATATTTAATGCATGGCCTTTTATTCATTGTTTTGATATAATCACCACCTTGAGACTTTTCTACAAAAAAAGGGGCAGCAGATCTGTTTTCTCTAGGGAGGATAAGAGGATGGCCAAGATGTAGGGTGCTATTTATTCATGTCAGGAGCAAGAAATAGATTTTCTATCAAAACAATGATAAATGCATATTAAGGTCTGACTATATCTCATCTAAATGTGAGCTATTAACATGATGTCATCCTACATCGTGGCCCCAACCGTTGACATACTACGCCATCTCATTTCAACGTTTGCCTGTTTGTTGGTATTTCTATTTTTGAAACCCTGGCGTATGTAGTGCTTGTTGGGAACCGGCCCACCACGAGGGTGGCAGCGCCTAGCGCACGAAGCGCTCGGGATAGCCCCTCCTGATTCCACACTTTACGTTAAGTGGATACTTATCCCTTAACCCTTTACCCCTATATAAAGAGACGAGGAGCAATCATTGTAACGGTTGATCATTGATTAATAAAAATAGTCTCCTCCATATTTCTCTGTGTCATCTACTTTTGCGTGTTCGACTACTTCGTCTACGACGCTCGCTCTCGCTCCGCAACCTCGGACCGGACTCGCCGGTGGAGTTGCGGAACACATTATCAGCACGCTTCGCTCCATCAACTCTCCGTCGAGCCTGCGTCAAGCCTGCATCACGCAGGCTTTCGTCGATCCCGCGGAGGTATAAGATCCGATCTCCACTTTTGTAAAAATGGATTCCTTTCGTTACTACAATTCCGTTTTTGCGACTAGTTTATTTTTTCGGATTTATTTCACCTATGGTGTGGATTTTCCTCCCAAGAACCGAGCTGACGAATACGCCGCCGACCAATGTCGATGTTCTTGGATCAAGAGGAACTTGTTGACTGCGCTATAGGGAGTCGGTACAGATCGTGATCTAGAGGATCACGGTACCGCCGCAACGCACCCGTTGTGCCACGCGCCGTCGATGTTCCCGATGAACACGGCGATGTTTTTGAGATCCCGATGCCAACGTCCAGATGGCGCCGTCTCAAGCATCTGGCCATACCCGTGCCCGATGCATGCTCGTGCCGCCGCGTGCCCTGCTGGCCCCGGCAGCTGGCCGCCCCCGCGTGCGCACGAGGTAGCCGCGCCCGGCGGGCTGGCTGGCTTGGCACTTGTCGCCGTGGCCGCGCCACGCCGCCCCGCGTCGCTGGCCGCGCCGTGGCCGTGGGCCCCGCTGTCCGCGCCACGCCGCCCCGCCTCGCTGGTCGCGCCGTGCTCGCCGCCGCGCCGTGCCGCACCGTGCGTGCGCACGAGCCTGTCGAGGCCGCCGCCGCTCGGGCGCTAGGGTTGGAAACCCTAGCGACCCCTGAGCTGGCAAGCGGGCCGGCCCAGCGGGCTGTGCGCAATTAAAAAAGGGGGAGGGCGGTGGGGCTCGCTACACGGGCCGACGGCCCATTTTACGGCCTGCAGATGAACTGGGCCAGGCCAGAGAGCGCACGCGCGGTTATTCGTGTTTTAGCCCCTGTAATTTCCTGTTTTTATGTGCATTATATTCCTGCTGTAATATTTCGCGTAGAAGCCCTTGGAAGTGCCTGTTTCGCTGAAATATGCGTTTTTGGGCTTTAAAATGCCTCGGGAATTCAATTTTTGGGCTCGTTTTCATGTAAGAAATGCGCTTAACATGCTATCTTTTGTAACATGTTTTTATTGTATGTTTTTACTACTGTAGATTAACTATTTAGCACTCTTAATCACTAAGTAAATCATATAATAACATGTTTTAAATAATGGAACGTCATTTTTATTGAATAAGTTTATCAACATCGCATTTGTGCAAAAGATTACCTGCTGTAATCTCATGATTTTTGCATAAATTGTAGATGGACGGAATCGTTCACAAGGAGTTTGCTGAGTTGGCCCAGACGGGGCTGAACTATCTGTCATGGGCCTCGGACTGTGAGATCTTTCTTCAGGGCAGAACCCTCCTGAGGGCGATCGGTAAGGGGATCCAGCTGGCCCCCATTGATCCCAAGTTTGAAACTGAGAATGCGCAGGCTCTGCATTTTCTCCGTCATCACCTGTCACCTACTCTGAAAGACGAGTATATGACTGAGCGGAGTGCTTCTGGCCTTTGGACCGCTCTTAAGCAGCGGTTTGAGCGGCTGAAGTACACTGTTAAGCCACGTGCAGAGGCAGAGTGGACCCGTCTGAGGTTTGCGGACTTCAAGACGGTTGGGGAGTACAATTTGGCTCTGCACCGGATTTGTACGACTCTTCAGATGTGTGGTACTGAGATTACCGACACTCAGAAGATTGAGAAAACCCTATCCACTTTCCACCCTGACGCGGTCCTGTCCGCACGGAACTACCGCCAGGGAAACTATACGAGGTATTCAGAGTTGATTGACGTCCTCCAGGTGGCAGAGGCGCAGGATGAGGTTCTGAAAAAGAACTTTTTCGCGCAACCACTTGGGGAGAGTTCTCGCCAGGAGGTGAATGCTCTCAAAGTCTGCAAGCCTCAACAGAAGAAGAGGGGCCGAAGGGCAAGAAGAAGGGCCCTCAGCCCTCCGCCCCGGCTAAGCAGCAAAAGCCGGGCAAGGGGGGGGGGGGCAGAGGCCTCAGGACTGCTTCCGGTGTGGCTCGGTGGAGCATTTCTCCCGCCAGTGCCGCACAACACAGGAGGTCGTTGATGCATATAAGGCTCGGAAGGCGCGTGAGACGCACCTCGCCTTGGTTCAGGAGGGAGCACCACCGGCGCCCATGGCGGCACTCGTGATGATCTCTACGCCCCCTGCTGCGCCCATCGCGGCGACCCCCGTGGTGCCCATTGCGGCGGCTTTGGTGGTCTCTAGTGACGCCAACGTTGCCATGGAGGTTGACCAAATGGTTGCCTCGGCGGTGCCGCAACTAGATGTTGATGCTGCCTCCAAGATGATTTCTAAGGAGGATCAGCTCACTAGTATGGAGATTGCGGCTGAGGTCAATGGCTTCTTCACTGAGTCTACTTAGCATACCTCTTTGGTTATCATGATTCCGTGATTTGATACAATAAATTCGAATAAATTCGATTTGGTTGTAAGCTCTATGAGAGCATAAACTTATTATTTACTTTGGCGATTGGATGACATTTATTCATTTATTCCATTATTTATACATGACAGTATGTTATGTTCTGAGATGTGTCATTTATTTTTAATGTAGTTTCTTCCTCATTACATTAATTAGATGTCATATTTTAGAATGTGTGTGGCGCCCGAATGGAGGAAACGTGCCTTGCCGATAGCGCCACCACTCATACCATTTTACGAGAAACTAAGTACTTTGAGTCCATTAAAAAATCTCCGGGAAGTATTATGACAATCGCCGGCTGCGGTTCTCACATAGTTGGCTCCGGACGAGCCACTATTATACTTCCTATGGGAACAACTTTGATCATTAATGATGCGTTGTTGTACCCGGAGTCGACTCGTACTCTTTTGAGCTTTAGAGACATCCGCGCTAATGGTTTCCATATTGAGACCGATGATGAAAACGGCAAGGAGTGCCTACTCATCACAAAGCGGGATGCAAGTGGTAAACATGTTATCGAAAGGCTTCCTTCGTTCGACACATGGCTATACTACACTAAAATTGTAGCACCTACCGTGTACACTACCCTCAAGACCGTTTTTAGAAGCTCTGAACTCTTCTACCTCTGGCACGATAGGTTAGGCCACCCCGGACTTAGGATGATGAGAAATATAATAAACAACTCGCATGGCCATAATGTTAACGTGAAGAACTTCCCGAATCCCGATGATTTTGTGTGCTCCGCATGCGCTAAGGGGAAGTTAGTCATTAGGCCATCGCCCCTCAAGGTGAGGGATGAAATCCCCGCATTCTTGGAGCGTATCCAAGGGGACATATGCGGTCCAATTCAGCCCCTCACGGGGCCGTTTCGGTACTTCATGGTGCTCATTGATGCTTTCTCTAAATGGTCCAATGTTTGCCTGCTGTCAACACGGAACCATGCCTTTGCAAAGCCGATCTCTCAGATAATACAAATGAGGAATAATTTCCCTGATTATCGTATAAAGTCTATTCGAATGGACAACGCCGGAGAATTTACTTCAAAGGCATTCGATGATTATTGCATGGCAATGTGAGTCAAAGTTGAGCACTCGGTACCGCATGTTCATACACAAAATGGACTTGCCGAGGCATTGATTAAAACAATTAAATTCATTGCCCGACCACTCCTTCAGAGTTGTAATTTACCAACTACATGTTGGGGCCACGCAGTGTTACACACGGCCAATCTCATCAACTTTTGACAGTCGGCCTACAACATCCACTCTCCTGTTCAGCTTGCGCAAGGGTCGGCACTGAAAATTTCCCACCTTCGTAGGTTCGGTTGCCAGGTATATGTACCAATACCACCACCTCAACGATCGGTGATGGGCCCGCTCCGTAATTCGGGGATATACGTTGGTTATGAGACTGTGTCCATAATCAGGTATCTGGACCCCATGACAGGTGACTGTCACACGGCTCGTTTTGCTGATTGCATTTTTGACGAGGATTTTTTCCCGACTTTAGGGGGAGAGAATCAACCCCTTGATGCTAAAAGTTGAGAAATCACATGGCAAGCCACGTGAATCCATGCTCATGACCCGCACACTGTTGAGACTGAGAGAGAAGTCCAAAAGATAATAGATTTGCAGTCATTAGCAAATCAAATGCCTGACCACTTTAGTGACTTAAATACTTTGACAAAATCGCATGTGCACGCGCGCAATGCACCGGAAAGGGTTGAAATACCAAAGAAAAATGATGGTATACCCGCTCCCGTCCAAAGGCCTAAAAGGACGAGAGATCCAGCTTCTCAAATCCCAAGTACTCGGGGACGCCTGACGAAAAAGGATAAGAGAGATTTATTATAGCCTGTCGCCAAAGTACCCCAAAGTGATATAGGGAGCCAGTCGAGACCTGGCATAAGTACGGAAAATTCAGTGCACGAAATTCCGGACTTAAACTTTCCCATAGGGGAAACACCCAACGGAGATGTGTGCGCACACGCCGGCACGGGAAATCTAAAGGACCTTGCTCCCATAATGGAAAATTTGGTAGAGAAAGTGTTTGTGCCAGATGCGCTCCATGACAAAATGGCCACAAATTATATTTATACAGGGGAGTCCGTGAACCAAGCAACGGTGATTGTCGACATTAACTTTGCTGTGAAAATTGCCTCAATCATAGATCTTGACCCTGAGCCTAATACGCTCGCTGATTGCAAGAAAAGGTCGGATTGGAAAGATTGGCAGCAAGCAATTACTGCCAAATTATTATCTCTCAATAAAAGGAAGGTGTTCGGACCAGTTTGTCAAACTCCTCCCCACATTCGCCTTGTTGGCCATAGGTGGGTTTTTGTTCAAAAGAGAGATGAAAATGAAGGAAATATGCCCTAGAGGCAATAATAAAGTTATTATTTATTTCCTTAATTCATGATAAAAGTTTATTATTCATGCTAGAATTGTATTAACCGGAAACATAGTACTTGTGTGAATACATAGACAAACAGAGTGTCACTAGTATGCCTCTACTTGACTAGCTCGTTGATCAAAGATGGTTATGCTTCCTAGCCATTGACATGAGTTGTCATTTGATTAACGGGATCACATCATTAGGCGAATGATGTGATTGACTTGACCCATTCCGTTATCTTAGCACTCGATCGTTTAGTATTCTGCTATTGCTTTCTTCATGACTTATACATGTTCCTATGACTATGAGATTATGCAACTCCCGTTTACCGGAGGAACACTTTGTGTGCTACCAAACGCCACAACGTAACTGGGTGATTATAAAGGTGCTCTACATGTGTCTCAAAAGGTACTTGTTGGGTTGGCGTATTTTGAGATTAGGATTTGTCACTCCGATTGTCGGAGAGGTATCTTTGGGCCCACTCGATAATGCACATCACTATAAGCCTTGCAAGCATTGCAACTAATGAGTTAGTTGCGGGATGATGTATTACGGAATGAGTAAAGAGACTTTCTGGTAACGAGATTGAACTAGGTATTGAGATACCGACGATCGAATCTCGGGCAAGTAACATACCGATGACAAAGGGAACAACGTATACTGTTATGCGGTCTGACTGATAAAGATCTTCGTAGAATATGTAGGAGCCAATACGGGCATCCAGGTCCCGCTATTGGTTATTGACCAGAGAGGTGTCTCGGTCATGTCTACATAGTTCTCGAACCCGTAGGGTCCACACGCTTAACGTTCATCGCGATATAGTACTATGAGTTATGTATGTTGGTGACCGAATGTTGTTCGGAGTTCCAGATAAGATCATGGACATGACAAGGAACTCCAGAATGGTCCGGAGATAAAGATTGATATATGGGATAATAGTGTTTGGACTCCGGAAGGGTTCCGGAATTCACCGGAAGGGGTTCCAGATGTTTCCCGAAATGTTTGGGTACGAGAACACTTTATTTGGGCCAAAGGGGAAAGCCCACAAGGTTTTTGGAAAGCGCAAAAGGAAGTTTTGCAGAGTCTAGGGGCCAGATGCCAGGGTCCCTGGCGTCTGGGTCCAGACGCCGGGAACCCTGGCGTCTGGCCCTGGAGTCCAAGAAGGACTCTTGCCTTTCGGGTGAAACCAACTTCGTGGAGGCTTTTACTCCAAGTTTCGACCCCAAGGCTCAACATATAAATAGAGGGGTAGGGCTAGCACCCAAGACACATCAAGAAACACCAAGCCGTGTGCCGGCAACCTCGTCCCCTCTAGTTTATCCTCCGTCATAGTTTTCGTAGTGCTTAGGCGAAGCCCTACGGAGATTGTTCTTCACCAACACCGTCACCACGCCGTCGTGCTGCCGGAACTCATCTACTACTTCGCCCTCTTGCTGGATCGAGAAGGCGAGGACGTCACCGAGCCGAACGTGTGCACAAATCGGAGGTGCCGTGCTTTCGGTACTTGGATCGGTCGGATCATGAAGACGTACGACTACATCAACCGCGTTGATATAACGCTTCTGCGAATGGTCTACGAGGGTACGTAGACAACACTCTCCCCTCTCGTTGCTATGCATGACCATGATCCTGTGTGTGCGTAGGAAATTTTTGAAATTACTACGTCCCCCAACAGTGGCATCCGAGCCAGGTTTTATGCGTAGATGTTATATGCATGAGTAGAACACAAGTGAGTTGTGGGCGATATAAGTCATACTGCTTACCAGCATGTCATACTTTGGTTCGGCGGTATTGTTGGATGAAGCGGCCCGGACCGACATTACGCGTACGCTTACGCGAGACTGGTTCTACCGACGTGCTTTGCACACATGTGGCTGGCAGGTGTCAGTTTCCCCAACTTTAGTTGAACCGTGTGTGGCTATGCCCGGTCCTTGAGAAGGTTAAAACAACACTAACTTGACGAACTATCGTTGTGGTTTTGATGCGTAGGTAAGAACGGTTCTTGCTCAGCCCGTAGCAGCCACGTAAAACTTGCAACAACAAAGTAGAGGACGTCTAACTTGTTTTTGCAGGGCATGTTGTGATGTGATATGGTCAAGGCATGATGCTAAATTTTATTGTATGAGATGATCATGTTTTGTAACCGAGTTATCTGCAACTGGCAGGAGCCATATGGTTGTCACTTTATTGTATGCAATGCAAACACCCTGTAATGCTTTACTTTATCACTAAGCGGTAGCGATAGTCGTAGAAGCATAAGTTGGCGATACGACAACGATGCTACGATGGAGATCAAGGTGTCATGCCGGTGACGATGGTGATCATGCCGGTGCTTCGAAGATGGAGATCACAAGCACAAGATGATGATGGCCATATCATATCACTTATATTGATTGCATGTGATGTTTATCTTTTTATGCATCTTATCTTGCTTTGATTGACGGTAGCATTATAAGATGATCTCTCACTAAATTATCAAGGTATAAGTGTTCTCCCTGAGTATGCACCGTTGCAAAAGTTCTTCGTGCTGAGACACCACGTGATGATCGGGTGTGATAGGCTCTACGTTCAAATACAACGGGTGCAAAACAGTTGCACACGCGGAATACTCAGGTTAAACTTGACGAGCCTAGCATATAACAGATATGGCCTCGGAACACGGAGACCGAAAGGTCGAGCGTGAATCATATAGTAGATATGATCAACATAGTGATGTTCACCATTGAAACTATTCCATCTCACGTGCTGATCAGACATGGTTTAGTTTATATGGATCACGTGATCACTTAGAGGATTAGAGGGATGTCTATCTAAGTGGGAGTTCTTTAATAATATGATTAACCGAACTTTAATTTATCACGAACTTAGTCCTGGTAGTATTAGCATATCTATGTTGTAGATCAATAGCTCGCGATGTTGCTCCCCGCTTATTATTTATATGTTCCTAGAGAAAACTAAGTTGAAAGATGTTAGTAGCAATAATGCGGATTGGATCCATGATCTGAGGTTTATCCTCATTGCTGCACAGAAGAATTATGTCCTTGATGCACCGCTAGGTGACAGACCTATTGCAGGAGCAGATGCAGACGTTATGAACGTTTTGAAAAAAGCTTGGTATGATGACTACTTGATAGTTAAGTGCACCATGCTTAAACGGCTTAGAATCGGGACTTCAAGGATGTTTTGAACGTCATGGACCATATGAGATGTTCCGGGAGTTGAATTTAACATTTCAAGCAAATACCCGAGTTGAGAGATATGAAGTCCCCAACAAGTTCTATAGCTAAAAGATGGAGGAGAATAGCTCAAGCAGTGAGCATGTGCTCAGATTGTCTGGGTACTACAATCGCTTGAATCAAGTGGGAGTTAATCTTCAGATAAAATAGTGATTGACAGAATTCTCTAGTCTCCATCACCAAGTTAGTAGAACTTCGTGATGAACTATAATATGCAAGGGATAACAAAAACGATTCCCAAGCTCTTCGTGATGCTGAAATTGACGAAGGTAGAAATCAAGAAAAGCATCAAGTGTTGATGGTAAACAAAAACCACTAGTTTCAAGTAAAGGGACAAAGGGAAGAAAGGGGAACTTCAAGAAGAATGGCATGAAGGAAATATGCCCTAGAGGCAATAATAAAGTTATTATTTTATTTCCTTATATCATGATAAATGTTTAATATTCATGCTAGAATTGTATTATCCGGAAACATAATACTTGTGTGAATACATAGACAAACTAAATGTCACTAGTATGCCTCTACTTGACTAGCTCGTTAATCAAAGATGGTTATGTTTCCTAACCATAGACATGTGTTGTCATTTGATTAACGGGATCACATTATTAGGAGAATGATGTGATTGACATGACCCATTCCATTAGCTTAGCACCCGATCGTTTAGTATGTTGCTATTGCTTTCTTCATGACTTATACATGTTCCTATACCTATGAGGTTATGCAACTCCCGTTTGCCGGAGGAACACTTTGTGTGCTACCAAATGTCACAACGTAACTGGGTGATTATAAAGGAGCTCTACAGGTGTTTCCAAAGGTAAATATTGTGTTGGCGTATTTCGAGATTAGGATTTTTCACTCCGATTATCGGAGAGGTATCTCTGGGCCCTCTCGGTAATGCACATCACATAAGCCTTGCAAGCATTGTAACTAATGAGTTAGTTGCGAGATGATGTATTACAAAATGAGTAAAGAGACTTGCCGGTAACGAGATTGAACTAGGTATTGAGATACCGACGATCGAATCTCGGGCAAGTAACATACCGATGACAAAGGGAACAACGTATGTTGTTATGCGGTCTGACCGATAAAGATCTTCGTAGAATATGTGGGAGACAATATGAGCATCCAGGTTCCGCTATTGGTTATTGACCGAAGACATGACTCGGTCATGTCTACATTGTTCTCGAACCCGTAGGGTCCGCACGCTTAAGGTTTCGATGACAGTTATATTATGAGTTTGTGAGTTTTGATGTACCGAAGTTAGTTCGGAGTCCCAGATGTGATCACGGACATGACGAGGAGTCTCGAAATGCTCGAGACATAAAGATTGATATATTGGAAGCCTATGTTTGGACATCGGAAGTGTTCCAGGTGAAATCGGCATTTTACCGGAGTACCGGGAGGTTACCGGAACCCCCCGGTAACCTAATGGGCCTTAATGGGCCTAGTGGAGGAAGATGAGAGGAGGCCTAGGGGCTGCCGCGTGCCCCTCCCCCCCCCCAAGTCTGAATTGGACAAGGAGGGGGGGCGGCGCCCCCCCTTTCCTTTCTTCCCTCTCCTCCTTCCCCCAAGTCCTAATCCAACTAGGGAAAAGGGAGGGGAGTCCTACTCCCGGTAGGAGTAGGACTCCTCCTGCGCGCCTCCTCCTAGGGCCGGCCGCACCCCCCTTGGCTCCTTTATATACGGGGGCAGGGGGCACCCCTAGACACACAAGTTGATCTCTAAGATCGTTCTCTTAGCCGTGTGCGGTGCCCCTTCCACCATAGTCCTCGATAATATTGTAGTGGTGCTTAGGCGAAGCCCTGCGACAGTTGAACATTAAGATCGTCACCACGCCGTCATGCTGACGGAACTCTTCCCCGACACTTTGCTGGATCGGAGTCCGAGGATCGTCATCGAGCTGAACGTGTGCTAGAACTCGGAGGTGCCGTAGTTTCGGTGCTTGATCGGTCGGGCCGTGAAGACGTACGGTTACATCAATCGCGTTGTCATAACGCTTCCGCTGTCGGTCTACGAGGGTACGTAGATCACACTCTCCCCTCTCGTTGCTATGCATCACCATGATCTTGTGTGTGCGTAGGAAAATTTTGAAATTACTACGTTCCCCAACAGTGGCATCCGAGCCTAGGTTTTATGCGTTGATGTTATATGCACGAGTAGAACACAAGTGAGTTGTGGGCGATATAAGTCATACTGCTTACCAGAATGTCATACTTTGGTTCGGCGGTATTGTTGGATGAAGCGGCCCGGACCGACATTACGCGTACGCTTACGCGAGACCGGTTCTCCCGACGTGCTTTGCACAAAGGTGGCCAGCGG
The DNA here is from genome assembly GCF_003073215.2 of Triticum urartu. Classification (NCBI taxonomy): domain Eukaryota; kingdom Viridiplantae; phylum Streptophyta; class Magnoliopsida; order Poales; family Poaceae; genus Triticum; species Triticum urartu. The sequence continues at coordinate 622,159,142 of NC_053028.1, forward strand.
GTGTCAGTTTCTCCAACTTTAGTTGAACCAAGTGTGGCTACGCCCGGTCCTTGCGAAGGTTAAAACAACACCAACTTGACAAACTATCGTTGTGGTTTTGATGCGTAGGTAAGAACGGTTCTTGCTAAGCCCGTAGCAGCCACGTAAAACTTGCAACAACAAAGTAGAGGACGTCTAACTTGTTTTTGCAGGACATGTTGTGATGTGATATGGTCAAGACATGATGCTAAATTTTATTGTATGAGATGATCATGTTTTGTAACTGAGTTATCGGCAACTGGCAGGAGCCATATGGTTGTCGCTTTATTGTATGCAATGCCATTGCACTCTAATGCTTTACTTTATCACTAAGCGGTAGCGATAGTCGTGGAAGCATAAGATTGGTGAGACGACAACGATGCTACGATGATGATCAAGGTGTCGCGCTGGTGACGATGGTGATCATGACGGTGCTTCGAAGATGGAGATCACAAGCACAAGATGATGATGGCCATATCATATCACTTATATTGATTGCATGTGATGTTTATCTTTTATACATCTTATCTTGCTTTGATTGACGGTAGCATTTTAAGATGATCTCTCACTAATTATCAAGAAGTGTTCTCCCTGAGTATGCACCGTTGCGAAAGTTCTTCGTGCTGAGACACCACGTGATGATCGGGTGTGATAGGCTCTACGTTCAAATACAACGGGTGCAAAACAGTTGCACACGTGGAATACCCAGGTTATACTTGACGAGCCAAGCATATACAGATATGGCCTCGGAATACGGAGACCGAAAGGTCGAGCGTGAATCATATAGTAGATATGATCAACATAGTGATGTTCACCAATGAAACTACTCCATCTCACGTGATGATCGGACATGGTTTAGTTGATTTGGATCACGTGATCACTTAGAGGATTAGAGGGATGTCTATCTAAGTGGGAGTTCTTTAGTAATATGATTAATTGAACTTAAATTTATCATGAACTTAGTACCTGATAGTATCTTGCTTGTTTATGTTTGATTGTAGATAGATGGCCCGTGCTGTTGTTCCGTTGAATTTTAATGCGTTCCTTGAGAAAGCAAAGTTGATGATGCTAGCAATTACACGGACTGGGTCCGTAACTTGAGTATTATCCTCATTGCTGCACAGAAGAATTACGTCCTGGAAGCACCGCTGGGTGCCAGGCCTGCTGCTGGAGCAACACCAGATGTTATGTACGTCTGGCAGAGCAAAGCTGATGGCTACTCGATAGTTTAGTGTGCCATGCTTTATGGCTTAGAATCGGGACTTCAATGACGTTTTGAACGTCACGGAGCATATGAGATGTTCCAGGAGTTGAAGTTAATATTTCAAGAAAATGCCCGGATTGAGAGATATGAAGTCTCCAATAAGTTCTATAGCTGCAAGATGGAGGAGAACAGTTCTGTCAGTGAGCATATACTCAAAATGTCTGGGTATAATAACCACTTGATTCAATTGGGAGTTAATCTTCTAGATGATTGCGTCATTGACAGAATTCTCCAATCACTGCCACCTAGCTACAAGAGCTTCGTGATGAACTATAATATGCAAGGGATGAATAAGACTATTCCCGAGCTCTTCGCAATGCTGAAAGCTGCGGAGGTAGAAATCAAGAAGGAGCATCAAGTTTTGATGGTCAACAAGACCAGTAGTTTCAAGAAAAAGGGCAAAGGGAAGAAGAAGGGGAACTTCAAAAAGAACAGCAAGCAAATTGCTGCTCAAGAGAAGAAACCCAAATCTGGACCTAAGTCTGAAACTGAGTGCTTCTACTGCAAGCAGACTGGTCACTGGAAGCGGAACTGCCCCAAGTATTTGGCGGATAAGAAGGATGGCAAGGTGAACAAAGGTATATGCGATATACATGTTATTGATGTGTACCTTACTAATGCTCGCAGTAGCACCTGGGTATTTGATACTGGTTCTGTTTCTAACATTTGCAACTCGAAACAGGGACTACTGATTAAGCGAAGATTGGCTAAGGACGAGGTGACGATGCGCGCGGGAAATGGTTTCAAAGTCGATGTGATCGCGGTCGGCACGCTACCTCTACATCTACCTTGGGGATTAGTATTAGACCTAAATAATTGTTATTTGGTGCCAGCGTTGAGCATGAACATTATATCTGGATCTTGTTTGATGCGAGACGGTTATTCATTTAAATTAGAGAATAATGATTATTCTATTTATATGAGTAAAATCTTTTATGGTCATGCACCCATGAAGAATGGTCTATTCTTATTAAATCTCAATAGTGGTGACACACACATTCATAATGTTGAAGCCAAAAGATGCAGAGTTGATAATGATAGTGCAACTTATCTGTGGCACTGCCATTTAGGTCATATCGGTGTAAAGCGCATGCAGAAACTCCATACTGATGGACTTTTGGAACCACTTGATTATGAATCACTTGGTACTTGCGAACCGTGCCTTATGGGTAAGATGACAAAAACACCGTTCTCCGTTACTATGGGGAGAGCAACAGATTTGTTGGAAATCATACATACAGATGTATGTGGTCCGATGAATGTTGAGGATTGTGGCGGATATCGTTATTTTCTCACCTTCACAGATGACTTAAGCAGATATGGGTATATCTACTTAATGAAACATAAGTCTGAAACATTTGAAAAGTTCAAAGAATTTCAGAGTGAAGTTGAAAATCATCGTAACAAGAAAATAAAATTCCTACGATCTGATCGTGGAGGAGAATATTTGAGTTACGAGTTTGGTGTACATTTGAAACAATGCGGAATAGTTTCGCAACTCACGCCACCCGGAACACCACAACGTAATGGTGTGTCCGAACGTCGTAATCGTACTTTACTAGATATGGTGCGATCTATGATGTCTCTTACTGATTTACCGCTATCGTTTTGGGGTTATGCTTTAGAGACGGCCGCATTCACGTTAAATAGGGCACCATCAAAATCTGTTGAGACGACGCCTTATGAACTATGGTTTGGCAAGAAACCAAAGTTGTCGTTTCTGAAAGTTTGGGGCTGGGATGCTTATGTGAAAAAGCTTCAACCTAATAAGCTCGAACCCAAATCAGAGAAATGTGTCTTCATAGGATATCCAAAGGAAACTATTGGATACACCTTCTATCACAGATCCGAAGGCAAGACTTTTGTTGCTAAATTCGGAAACTTTCTAGAGAAGGAGTTTCTCTCGAAAGAAGTGAGTGGGAGAAAAGTAGAACTTGATGAGGTAACTGTACCTGCTCCCTTATTGGAAAGTAGTATATCACAGAAACCGGTTTCTGTGACACCTACACCAATTAGTGAGGAAGCTAATGATGAAGATCATGAAACTTCAGAACAAGATACTACTGAACCTCGTAGATCAACCAGAGTAAGATCCGCACCAGAGTGGTACGGTAATCCTGTTCTGGAAGTCATGCTACTAGATCATGATGAACCTACGAACTATGGAGAAGCGATGGTGAGCCCAGATTCCGCAAAATGGCTTGAAGCCATGAAATCTGAGATGGGATCCATGTATGAGAACAAAGTGTGGACTTTGGTTGACTTGCCTAAAGATCGGCAAGCAATTGAGAATAAATGGATCTTCAAGAAGAAGACTGACGCTGACGGTAATGTTACTGTCTACAAAGCTCGACTTGTCGCAAAAGGTTTTCGACAAGTTCAAGGGATTAACTACGATGAGACCTTCTCACCCGTAGCGATGCTTAAGTCTGTCCGAATCATGTTAGCAATTGCCGCATTTTATGATTATGAAATTTGGCAGATGGATGTCAAAACTGCATTCCTAAATGGATTTCTGTAAGAAGAGTTGTATATGATGCAGCCGGAAGGTTTTGTCGATCCAAAGGGAGCTAACAAAGTGTGCAAGCTCCAGCGATCCATTTATGGACTGGTGCAAGCCTCTCGGAGTTGGAATAAACACTTTGATAGTGTGATCAAAGCATTTGGTTTTGTACAGACTTTTGGAGAAGCATGTATTTACAAGAAAGTGAGTGGGAGCTCTGTAGCATTTCTGATATTATATGTAGATGACATATTACTAATCGGAAATGACATAGAATTTCTGGATAGCATAAAGGGATACTTGAATAAGAGTTTTTCAATGAAAGACCTCGGTGAAGCTGCTTACATATTGGGCATTAAGATCTATAGAGATAGATCAAGACGCTTAATTGGACTTTCACAAAGCACATACCTTGACAAAGTTTTGAAGAAGTTCAAAATGGATCAAGCAAAGAAATGATTCTTGCCTGTGTTACAAGGTGTGAAATTGAGTAAGACTCAATGCCCGACCAATGCAGAAGATAGAGAGAAAATGAAAGATGTTCCCTATGCTTCACCCATAGGCTCTATCATGTATGCAATGCTGTGTACCAGACCTGATGTGTGTCTTGCTATAAGTCTAGCAGGGAGGTACCAAAGTAATCTAGGAGTGGATCACTGGACAGCGGTCAAGAACATCCTGAAATACCTGAAAAGGACTAAGGATATGTTTCTCATATATGGAGGTGACAAAGAGCTCATCGTAAATGGTTATGTTGATGCAAGCTTTGACACTGATCCGGACGATTCTAAATCGCAAACTGGATACGTGTTTACATTAAACGGTGGAGCTGTCAGTTGGTGTAGTTCTAAACAAAGCGTTGTGGCGGGATCTACATGTGAAGCAGAGTACATAGCTGCTTCGGAAGCAGCAAACGAAGGAGTCTGGATGAAGGAGTTCATATCCGATCTAGGTGTCATACCTAGTGCATCGGGTCCAATGAAAATCTTTTGTGACAATACTGGTGCAATTGCCTTGGCAAAGGAATCCAGATTTCACAAGAGAACCAAGCACATCAAGAGACGCTTCAATTCCATCCGGGATCTAGTCCAGGTGGGAGACATAGAGATTTGCAAGATACATATGGATCTGAATGTAGCAGACCCATTGACTAAGCCTCTTCCACGAGCAAAACATGATCAGCACCAAAGCTCCATGGGTGTTAGAATCATTACTGTGTAATCTAGATTATTGAATCTAGTGCAAGTGGGAGACTGAAGGAAATATGCCCTAGAGGCAATAATAAAGTTATTATTTTATTTCCTTATATCATGATAAATGTTTATTATTCATGCTAGAATTGTATTATCCAGAAACATAATACTTGTGTGAATACATAGACAAACTAAACGTCACTAGTATGCCTCTACTTGACTAGCTCGTTAATCAAAGATGGTTATGTTTCCTAACCATAGACATGTGTTGTCATTTGATTAACGGGATCACATTATTAGGAGAATGATGTGATTGACATGACCCATTCCATTAGCTTAGCACCCAATCGTTTAGTATGTTGCTATTGCTTTCTTCATGACTTATACATGTTCCTATGACTATGAGGTTATGCAACTCCCGTTTGCCGGAGGAACGCTTTGTGTGCTACCAAACGTCACAACGTAACTGGGTGATTATAAAGGAGCTCTACAGGTGTCTCCAAAGGTAAATATTGGGTTGGCGTATTTCGAGATTAGGATTTGTCACTCCGATTGTCGGAGAGGTATCTCTGGGCCCTCTCGGTAATGCACATCACATAAGCCTTGCAAGCATTGTAACTAATGAGTTAGTTGCGAGATGATGTATTACGAAACGAGTAAAGAGACTTGCCGGTAACGAGATTGAACTAGGTATTGAGATACCGATGATCGAATCTCGGGCAAGTAACATACCGATGACAAAGGGAACAACGTATGTTGTTATGCGGTCTGACCGATAAAGATCTTCGTAGAATATGTGGGAGCCAATATGAGCATCCAGGTTCTGCTATTGGTTATTGACCGGAGATGTGTCTCGGTCATGTCTACATTGTTCTCGAACACGTAGGGTCCGCACGCTTAAGGTTTCGATGACAGTTATATTATGAGTTTATGAGTTTTGATGTACCGAAGTTTGTTCGGAGTCCCGGATGTGATCACGGACATGACGAGGAGTCTCGAAATGGTCGAGACATAAAGATTGATATATTGGAAGCCTATGTTTGGACATCGGAAGTGTTCCGGGTGAAATCGGCATTTTACCGGAGTACCGGGAGGTTACCGGAACCCCCCGGTAACCTAATGGGCCTTAATGGGCCTAGTGGAGGAAGAGGAGAGTAGGCCTAGGGGTTGCCGCGCGCCCCTTCCCCATTTTACCGGAGTCTCAAAATGGTCGAGACATAAAGATTGATATATTGGAAGCCTATGTTTGGACATCGGAAGTGTTCCGGGTGAAATCGGCATTTTACCGGAGTACCGGGAGGTTACCGGAACCCCCCAGTAACCTAATGGGCCTTAATGGGCCTAGTGGAGGAAGAGGAGAGGAGGCCTAGGGGTTGCCGCGCGCCCCTTCCCCCCCAAGTCCGAATTGGACAAGGAGGGGGGGGGGGCGGCGCCCCCCTTTCCTTTCTTCCCTCTCCTCCTTCCCCCCAAGTCCTAATCCAACTAGGGAAAAGGGAGGGTAGTCCTACTCCCGGTAGGAGTAGGACTCCTCCTGCGCGCCTCCTCCTAGGGCCGGCCGCACCCCCCCTTGGCTCCTTCATATATGGGGGCAGGGGGCACCCCTAGACACACAAGTTGATCTCTAAGATCGTTCTCTTAGCCGTGTGCGGTGCCCCCTTCCACCATAGTCCTCGATAATATTGTAGTGGTGCTTAGGCGAAGCCCTGCGACAGTTGAACATCAAGATCGTCACCACGCCGTCATGCTGACGGAACTCTTCCCCGACACTTTGCTGGATCGGAGTCCGGGGATCGTCATCGAGCTGAACTGTGCTAGAACTCGGAGGTGCCGTAGTTTCGGTGCTTGATCGGTCGGGCCGTGAAGACGTACGGCTACATCAACCACGTTGCCATAACGCTTCCGCTGTCGGTCTACGAGGGTACGTAGATCACACTCTCCCCTCTCGTTGCTATGCATCACCATGATCTTGTGTGTGCGTAGGAAAATTTTTAAATTACTACGTTCCCCAACACGGCAAGCAAGTTGCTACTCAAGTGAAGAAAACCCAAGTCTGGACCTAAGCCTCAACCGAGTGCTTCTACTACAAAGGGACTGGTCACTGGAAGCGGAACTACCCCAAGTAATTGGCGGATAAGAAGGATGACAAAGTGAACATAGGTATATTTGATATACATGTTATTGGTGTGTACTTTATTAGTGTTTATAGCAACCCCTTAGTATTTGATACTAGTTCAGTTGCTAAGAATAGTAACTCGAAACGGGAGTTGCAGAATGAACAGAGACTAGTTAAGGGTGAAGTGACGATGTGTATTGGAAATGGTTCCAAGATTGATATGATCATCATCGCACACTCCCTATACTTTCGGGATTAGTGTTAAACCTAAAATAGATGTTATTTATTATTTGCGTTGAGCATGAATATGGTTGGATCATGTTTATTGCAATACGGTTATTCATGTAAGTTAGAGAATAATTGTTGTTCTGTTTACATGAACTAGGAAACATGCCCGGGCCTTGCAACGGAAAAAAGAGATAAACAAAATAAATCTCTGTTAAACAACACACATGACTCCCCACTGTGAAGGTGGTCTGCACAAAATAAATCTCTGTTAATTTGAATCAAACCACCTAATTTCTTAGCCACCTAAAGACTAATTCATGCCAGTAAATAAAGCAAACGATTGCACCCCGCCTGTTGAGCCATGCATGCATGCTTGTAATTTCCTTAGATACCTAGAAAGAGATATTATGCATGTCATATTAGGATAGACGTAGAATGCATGGATGCATGATGCTTGTCTTATCTCTTCTTTCTTTGCTTAGCATGGCCATGGCTACGATGCCGTGCATGCACGGTCGGCCCTTTCCGATGTTATTCAACCGTGGTATCATTACATAACGTGAAACGCAAAGCACGGCATGCTCACCTCTTCGTCGGCCATTTCGCTTCCTCACCGTGTCCATTGCCGACGTGCAGCGGCCAGTGAGGGGTTGTACCTTTTAAAAAATTCCCTTCGTTGTCGTTGTCTTTGGCGGATTGAGAAGTTACTGGCCTTCGATTCACTTGAGGTTTCCATGCATGGCTGTCTACTATTTTCTGATCGCTCAAGGAAACCTTAAGTTGCCGTGCGTCCTCTGGATATGGGCCAGCAACTATAAATAAAATAGACATATGGGCCGGCAGCTTTGTTTCGTTTGGCAACTGAAAAATATATATGGGTTGGCCGGCTGCTTCGCTTGGTTTCAAGTTTCCTTTACATGTACGTCTCTGTTTCCTTCGTTCGTCCTGGTTTCTTTCTTTGCATATAGCTTCGTCAAGCGGACAAAACTAAAAAATAGCGTACATATGTGAAAATACTTGAGACGGGACCAAATAAAACGGAACCAAACCAAGAATACCTAATCCTTTTAGTAGTAGGTATAGATAAAACCTTCTATGGTCATACACCCAATGAAAATGGTTTGTTGGATCTCGATCGTGGTGATACACATTTTCATAATATTGAAGCCAAAAGATGCAAAGTTAATAATGATAGTGCAACTTATTTATGGCACTGCCATTTAGGTCATATCGGTGTAAAGCGCATGAAGAAACTCCATACTGATGGACTTTTGGAACCCCTTGATTATGAATCACTTGGTACTTGTGAACCATGCCTCATGGGCAAGATGACTAAGACTCCGTTCTCCGGAACAATGGAGAGAGCAACAAACTTGATTGGAAATAATACATACTGATGTATGCAGTCCAATGAGTGTTGAGGCTCGCGGCGGGTATCGTTGCTTTCTGACCTTCACAGATGATTTGAGCAGATATGAGTATATATCTACTTGATGAAACATAAGTCTGAAACATATGAAAAGTTCAAATAATTTCAGGGTGAAGTGGAAAATCATCGTGACAAGAAAATAAGGTTTCTACGATCTGATCGCGGAGACAAATATTTGAGTTACAAGTTTGGTCTTCAATTAAAACATTGTGGAATAGTTTCACAAACTCATGCCACCTGGAACACCACAGCATAATGGTGTGTCCGATCGTCATAACCGTACTTTATTGGATATAGTGCAATCTATGATGTCTCTTACCGATCTACCACTATCGTTTTGGGGTTATGCATTAGAGACAGCTGCATTCACGTTAAAAAGGGCACCATCTAAATCCGTTGAGACGACACAATCTGAATTATGGTTTGGCAAGAAACCAAAGTTGTTGTTTCTTAAAGTTTTGGGTTGTGATGCTTAAGTGAAAAGTTTCATCCTAATAAGTTCAAACCCAAATCGGAGAAATATGTCTTCATAGGATACCCAAAGGAGACTGTTGGGTACACCTTCTATCACAGATCTGAAGGCAAGACATTCGTTGCTAAGAATGGATCCTTTCTAGACAAGGAGTTTCTCTCGAAAGAAGTGAGTGGGAGGAAAGTAGAAAACTTGATAGGGTCATTGTACCTTCTCCCTTATTGGAAAGTAGTTCATCACAGAAATCTGTTCTTGTGACGACTACACCAATTAGTGAGGAATCTAATGATGATGATCATGTAACTTCAGATCAAGTTACTACCGAATCTCGTAGGTAAACCAGAGTGAGATCCGTACCAGAGTGGTACGGTAATCCTGTTCTGGAAGTCATGTTACTAGACCATGACGAACCTACGAACTATGAGGAAGCGATGATGAGCCCAGATTCCACGAAATGGCTTGAGGCCATGAAATCTGAGATGAGATCCATGTATGGGAACAAAGTATGGACTTTGATTGACTTGCCCAATGATCGGCGAGCCATTGAGATTAAATGGATCTTCAAGAGGAAGACGGATGCTGATAGTAGTGTTACTATCTACAAAGCTAGAATTGTCACATAAAGGTTTTCGACAAGTTCAAGGTGTTGACTACGATGAGAGTTTCTCACTCGTATCTATGCTTAAGTCTGTCTGAACCATGTTAGCAATTGCCGCATTTTATGAAATCTGGCAAATGGATAAACAAAACTGCATTCCTTAATGGATTTATTAAAGAAGAATTGTATATGATGCAACCACAAGGTTTTGTCAATCCTAAAGGTGCTAACAAAATATGCAAGCTCCAGCGATCTATCTATGGACTGGTGCAAGCATCTCGGAGTTGGAATATACGCTTTGATAAGTTGATCAAAACATATAGTTTTATACAGACTTGCGGTGAAGCCTGTATTTACAAGAAAGTGAGTGGGAGCACTACAACATTTCTGATAAGTATATGTGAATGACATATTGTTGATCGGAGATAATGTAGAATTATTCTGCAAAGCATAAAGGAATGTTTGAAAGGAGTTTCTCAAAGAAAGACCTCGGTGAAGCTGCTTACATATTGGGCATCAAGATCTATAGAGATAGATAAGACGATTGATAAGTTTTTCAATGAGTACATACCTTAATTTTTTTGAAGTAGTTCAAAATGGAACAAGTCAAAGAAAGAGTTCTTGCCTGTAAGGTGTGAAACTAAGTAAGACTCAAAGCCCAACCGCGGCAGAAGATAGAAAGAGAATGAAAGTCATTCCTTATGCCTTGGCCATAGGTTCTATAAAATATGCCATGCTGTGTACCAAATCTATTGTATACCCTACACTGATTTCGGCAAGGGAGTACAATAGTGATCTAGGAGTAGATCACTAGACATCGGTCAGGATTATCCTTAGTGAAATAAGGATATGTTTCTCGATTATGGAAGTGACAAAAAGGTTCGTCATAAAGGGTTACATCGATGCAAATTTTGACACTGATCCAGATGACTCTAAGTCTCAATCTGGATACATATTGAAAGTGGGAGCAATTATCTAGAGTAGCTCCGTGCAGAGCATTGTTGACATAGAAATTTGCAAAATACATACATATCTGAATGTGGCAGACCCATTGACTAAACTTCTCTCACAAGCAAAACATGATCACACCTTAGTACTCTTTGGGTGTTAATCACATGGCGATGTGAACTAGATTACTGACTCTAGTAAAACCTTTGAGTGTTGGTCACATGGTGATGTGAACTATGGGTGTTAATCACATGGTAATGTGAACTATTAGTGTTAAATCACATGGCGATGTGAACTAGATTATTGACTCTAGTGCAAGTGGGAGACTGAAGGAAATATGCCCTATAGGCAATAATAAAGTTATTATTTATTTCCTTAATTCATGTTAAATGTTTATTATTCATGCTAGAATTGTATTAACCGGTAACATAATACTTGTGTGAATACATAGACAAACAGAGTGTCACTAGTATGCCTCTACTTGACTAGCTCGTTGATCAAAGATGGTTATGTTTCCTAGCCATTGACATGAGTTGTCATTTGATTAACGGGATCACATCATTAGGAGAATGATGTGATTGACTTGACCCATTCCGTTTGCTTAGCACTCGATCATTTAGTATTCTGCTATTGCTTTCTCATGACTTATACATGTTCCTGTGACTATGAGATTATGCAACTCCCGTTTACCGGAGGAACACTTTGTGTGCTACCAATCGCCACAACATAACTCGGTGATTATAAAGGTGCTCTATAGGTGTCTCCAAAGGTACTTGTTGGGTTGGCGTATTTCGAGATTAGGATTTGTCACTCCGATTGTCGGAGAGGTATCTCTGGGCCCACTCGGTAATGCACATCACTATAAGCCTTGCAAGCATTGAAACTAATGAGTTAGTTGCGGGATGATGTATTACAGAATGAGTAAAGAGACTTGCCAGTAACGAGATTGAACTAGGTATTGAGATACCGACGATCGAATCTCGGGCAAGTAACATACCGATGACAAAGGGAACAACGTATGTTGTTATGCGGTCTGACCGATAAAGATCTTCGTAGAATATGTAGGAGCCAATATGGGCATCCAGGTCCCGCTATTGGTTATTGACCAGAGAGGTGTCTCGGTCATGTCTACATAGTTCTCGAACCCGTAGGGTCCACACGCTTAACGTTCGTTGACGATATAGTACTATGAGTTATGTATGTTGGTGACCGAATGTTGTTCGGAGTTCCGGATAAGATCACGGACATGACGAGGAACTCCGGAATGGTCCGGAGATAAAGATTGATATATGGGATAATAGTGTGTGGACTCCGGAATTCACCGGAAGGGGTTCCAGATGTTTCCCGAAATTTTTTGGTACGAGAACACTTTATTTGGGTCAAAGGGGAAAGCCCACAAGGTTTTTGGAAAGCGCAAAATGAAGTTTTGCGGAGTCTAGGGGCCAGACGCCAGGGTCCCTGGCGTCTGGGTCCAGATGCCGGGAACCCTGGCGTCTGGCCCTGGAGTCCGAGAAGGACTCTTGCCTTTCGGGTGAAACCGACTTTGTGGAGGCTTTTACTCCAAGTTTCGACCCCAAGGCTCAACATATAAATAGGGAGGTAGGGCTAGCACCCAAGACACATCAAGAAACACCAAGCCGTGTGCCGGCAACCTCGTCCCCTCTAGTTTATCCTCCGTCATAGTTTTCGTAGTGCTTAGGCGAAGCCCTACGGAGATTGTTCTTCACCAACACCGTCACCACGCTGTCGTGCTGCCGGAACTCATCTACTACTTCGCCCCTCTTGCTGGATCGAGAAGGCGAGGACGTCACCGAGCCGAACGTGTGTAGAACTCAGAGGTGACGTGCTTTCGGTACTTGGATCGGTCGGATCGTGAGGACGTACGACTACATCAACCGCGTTGATATAACGCTTCTGCAAACGGTCTACGAGGGTACGTAGACATCACTCTCCCCTCTCGTTGCTATGCATCACCATGATCCTGTGTGTGCGTAGGAAATTTTTGAAATTACTACATTCCCCAACAGTAAATAACAAGGTAGTACGGTACAAAGAAAGGCTCGTCGCTGAAGGGTTCACTCAACGACCAGGTGTCGGTTTTGAGGAGACTTATTCCCCGGTCATGGATGGAGTTACCTTTAGATACTTGATCTCGATGGCAGTAAACATGGGCTTGAAACTGAAACTAATGGATGTTGTCACTGCTTACCTGTATGGTAACTTGGATTCAAACATATACATGAAGGTTCCAGAAGGTATCCCCGTTCCGAACCATGTTAGAGCAAACAGGGGTCTATACAGTGTTCATCTTCAAAAGGCACTGTAAGGACTCAGACAGTCTGGTAGAATGTGGTACAATCACTTAAGTGATTTCCTTCATGAGAAGGGCTACACGAGCAATAAAGATTGCCCATGTGTTTTTATACGGCGATCCCAAGACGGATTCTGTATAATCTCGGTGTACGTGGATGATTTAAACATAATCGGTACACCTGAGGATATTGAGGAAGCGAGTTCCTACCTCATGTCGGAATTCGAGATGAAGGATTTGGGTAAAACCAAGTTCTGTCTAGGTCTGCAACTTGAACATTCCCCTGATGGGATTCTAGTGCACCAGTTGGCCTATAGCCAGAAGGTGTTGGAGAGATTTGGATTTGATAAGGCATATCCTTCTAAGACCCCGATGGTCGGAAGATCTTTACAGCCAGACAAGGACCCGTTCAGGCCAAGGGAAGAGGGGGAGGAAACTCTGGGACCAGAGGTTCCTTACCTGAGTGCAGTTGGAGCACTCATGTACCTCGCAAATTGTACACGGCCAGACATTGCGTTCGCCATCAGTTTGCTTGCTCGGTACAGTTCTGAACCTACCAAGAAACATTGTAAAGGTGTCAAGGACGTCTTCCGTTACCTGCAAGGGACCAAAGATCTTGGCCTGTTTTATAAAAGAAATCAAGACCTATCTATTATAGGCTATGCCGATGCTGGGTACCTATCAGACCCGCATGATTGCAAATCACAGACTGGATATGTTTTCCTTTATGGTGGAACTGCGTTTTCCTGGAAATCGTCCAAGAAAACACTTGTGTCGACTTCCACAAACCACTCGGAAATCATGACACTATTCGAAGCGTCAAAAGAGTGCGTATCGCTTCGGCGGATGATCGGCCACATTCAGCAGACATGTGGGCTGAACACCGTACAAACCCCTACCATTATCTATGAAGATAATGTTGCTTGTGTTGCACAAGTCCAGATGGGTTATGTGAAGAGTAACCTCACAAAGCATATTAGTCCCAAGTTCTTCTATGCAGATGAGCTGCAACAGTTGAACGAGGTGAGAGTTTTGCATACTAAGTCCTGTGACAATCTTGCTGATATGTTCAGTAAATCATTACTGGCATCAACCTTAGAGAGGTGTGTGCGTGGAATCGGTATGATGAGACTTAGAGAGATGCAAGGTTTAGGGGGAGAAACTTCACAAATTCGTCGTTAAAATCTCGATCCTGATGATCGAGTACTCAACTTGATGGATGAGTGGATTGTACTCTTTTTCCCTTGAGTGAGTTTTCCTGATGTTTCTCACACGAAGTTTTTGACGAGGCAATTCGTGCAATACAACAACGTATACTGTGTTCTCTTTCTTCATATTTTTTCCCACTGGGTTTTTTGGGAGTTTTGAGGCATGGATATACGGATAATTACCCAAGGGGGAGTGTTGGGAAACCGGCCCACCACGAGGGTGGCGGCGGCTAGCGCACGAAGCGCTCGGGATAGCCCCTCCCGGTTCCACACTTTACGTTAAGTGGGTACTTATCCCTTAACCCTTTACCCCTATATAAAGAGACGAGGAGCAATCATTGTAACGGTTGATCCTTGATTAATAAAGATAGTCTCCTTCATATTTCTTTGTGTCATCTACTTTTGCGTGTTCGACTACTTGGTCTACGACGCTCGCTCTCGCTCCGCAACCTCGGACCGGACTTGTCGACGGAGTTGCGGAACAGTGCTCATGGCTGTTTATAAGTAATGTTCATGTGCTGAGCCTAGCGTCGTGTGCTTGTGTCCATTGCTGCTCGTGCAGAAATCAACACGATATTAATCTATCCATCCACACGCTACGATCTGCTACCAGTGGCCAACGCTTAACGGCTAGTCAATATACACTCTCTCCGTTTTTACTTACTCTGCATATTAGTTTTGATCAAAATCAAGTTTTATAAACTTTGATAAAATTTATAGACAAAAATATTAACATGTACAATAACAAATCAATACCATTAGGTTCATTATTGAATGTACTTTCACAATTCGCATCGTATAGATTTGTCATCGTAAATATTTATATTCTTTCCTATAAACTTGGTCAAACTTTATGAAGTTTGATTTCAGTCAACTTTAATATGCAGAGTAAATAAAAACGGAGGGAGTACTAACAGAATCCGGCATTGCTGATCGGGAGGAAGTTTGGAAGTTATGCCGGCCGCTGGCTGGCCATGCAGCGCCCTGGCTACGCCGACGATTAAACTGTCGGCTGTTGGCGATGTAGGCGGCGGTCTGCCACGCCATGGAAAGTCGGTCGCCAAGTTCCGCACGTGTCCACATGACATCGATCATACCCGACGTATGCTTCTGGATCAGATGGAGACGACACCAGACCAGAGATCAGCTGGACATGCAATTCCATGTATTACATGCAAGCGTGCATGTGTTTAAGCTGAGACTTGTGCGCTGCATTACCCAGCTTTGACGTGGTGTTTGATTAATTTGAGCACTATGTATAAATCGATCCATCCATGTATGTGCAGTAACCACAACTTCACCCGCCTTAAAATGTTTCTCTATTAATTTTGAATTTTTTGGTGAAATTAAAAATTATTTGCAAATTGTGAAAAAGTTTGCGAATTACATAAAGGAATTACCTAATTTGACAAAATGGTCATGAATTAAAAAAAGTTAGCGAAAAAAACGTTCGTGAAATTAGAAAAGGTCCACAATTTTTTTAAAAGATCATGGCCTTTAGAAATAATTAAAAAACAAATTTGCAAAAAAATGCTTTAAAAAATAAAAAATCATGAATATTATAAAAAATGTGGAGATGCAATTGGCCAACGACCCACCTCCTGCCACTAATTGCAGCCTCGTTGTGGTTGTGGAGATGCAGTTGCATGTCGATGATGGACTTGGAACTGAAACAAAAATGGGTCGAGCCTAGTTGCATGTTGTGCTGGACTTGCAACTTAGACAAAAAATGGGTCGGGCCCACAAGAGTGGGATTGCAACTGAGACAAATAAAAAGGTAGGCCCCTCAATTACATGTCAGGGGTGTAGTCGGACTTGCAACTACGACAAAAAAGGTTTGGGGCCTAGTTGTGTGTCGAGGATGGACTTACAACTGGCACAAGAAAAAAAGACGGGTACCCCAATTATATGTCGGGGGTGGGAGTTACAGCCGAGACAAAAATGTCAGTGCCCCCAATTGCGTTTTGAAGGTGGACATGCAACTAGGAAAAAATGGGTCGGCCCCAGTTGCACATCGAGGGTGGAGCTGCAACTGAGATGAATTTGTTGCCCCCAGTTGCATACTGATTGTGGGCTTGCACTTGGGACAAAAATAGGTGCACGTCCCAAGTTGCAGTTGCATGTCAGGAGTACAATTGGACTTGCAACTAGAACAAAAATGAGTTGGGCCCCAGTTGCGGGTCAATGATGAACTTGCAACTGGGATAAGAAAAAAAGCAAGTGCCCCAATTACATGTTGGGGTGGAGTTGAAACCGAGACAAAAATGGTCGCCTCCCACTTGCATGTCGAGGTTGGACTTGCAGCTGAGACAAAAATGGGTCAGATCCCAATTGCATATCAAGGGTGAAGTTGAAACTATGAAAAAATTGGTCGGGCCCTTAGTTGCATACTATGGATGGACTCGCAACTGAGACAAAAGAAAGGTGTCTCCTCCCTGCATCTAAGGGGTGTAGTGGGACTTGCGACTAGGATAAAAAATGGGTTGGGCCCCGTGCGTGTTGATAGTGGACTTGCAACTAGGATAAAAAATATGGGTCCCCAATTGCATGTTGGGATAAATCCTATGGCCTTGGTTACTGTGCATGATAGACAGCTGAATGAAACCACTGTGGCCTATGGATTCAGCAAAAGTATTGATTGGGGGTGGACCCGGAGAGCCAAATTTCAGAGCCCCAAAACCTTATGAGATTTCCCAATAAGGCCAAGTTGGTGGAGCTTAAAATTCTTGGTAAGTTCACTTTGCTTGGCACATGGGCTATGGTAGATGTGGACTTTTGGAGTCCAGATGATAAAGCAAAAGGGAAACTTCATTCAGTATGGATAAAAATGTGGGGAGTGCCTGATACTCTGAAACATTACCTGTGTGTGTGTGTGTGTGAAATTGGCTTAGCTTTGGGCCCTGTGGTTGAAGTGGATATAGGACATATACATTCCAAGGAATATATTTGAGTGAAGGCGGGAATGAGAGACTTACACAAGATTCCTGCTGGCACTGAAATAACTACAAAAGACCTGCTGCTATATGACATAGGCTTTGAGTTTGATTCTATTGCAGAACAGGGATGGTACAAGTTTGATGAGGGGAATAAAATGATTTTTTTTGACTATCTTGATCTGGAAAATCCTAAAACACACAGAGAGAATGATGTGCAGAAGAAAAGCAAACAATCTGAGATTGTGAAACCAAATGTCAGTCTGGGAAGCCTGGGGCTAAAGAAATATGAGCAAATGATCCTTAAAGCTGGTGACATAGGCCAAACTAGTGAAGCAGCTAATGAGAGAGTGGAGACAGTGACAGTAAGAGACACTCAAGGTGAAGAAGAAAGCCTGAGGATGAGATTACAAAAAACATAAGAATTAGCTGCCAGGTAGACTGCACAGCTTATGCTTGAAGAGAAGAAGAGGAATGAAATGGAAATCATAAGGAAAACACTAGAAAAAAGGTCAAGAGACAACATGAACTATTGCAAATTAACCTGAAAGTAAATGAAGAAGTGAGGGGGTCACAGTCAGGTGAAAAACATACTAAAAATGGAGAAGAGGAGTAAGATATTGATGATGAAGCAGTAGCAGAAGACAAGCACGTGGATGGGGAGGAAATGACAGATCTTGAGCTGATGGAGCAGGCTGTTGGTTTGGGTTATATGGAGCCAGTGGACTATACTGCTAGCCAGGAAACAGAATCCTTTGGGACAAAAGTTAAAAAAGCTGAGAAGGGGAACTTGAATTCAAAGAGGAAGAAGAGCTAAGGAGATGCACCATATTTAAAGGCAAAGAAGATCGCAATATCACTGAGCTGGCCAAGGAGAGAGCAACACAGAAGGACAATTATGGTGAGTCAACATCTACTAGAATTATTTCTAGGTCTAATAGTTTCCTTCAAAAATTGCTGAAGGGGTGGGAGTCAACTTGGGGAACAAACCTGACATGATCAATCATAATTTCGAATTGATAAGAACTGTTGAACAAGCTAAAATTGATATGTGGTTAACTGATTATAACAAAAATAAAAAACAAACCTCTTTACATGAGGATGTTGATATCATTGATACTGGGGAACACATCCTGGAAAATCTATTAGATCAATGTGAGAATGTAGGGGACAAAGAGGAGGAAGAGGATTGGGATTTACTAAGGGGGCTTTTCTCATCCAAAAAAGGAAAAAAGAGGCAAAACTACCAGAGGTTCTGGAGTTAAAACTGCCTCGGCTATTAAGGCCCTAGAATCTTCTGCTAAGAAAAAGAGGAAGAAAAATATGAGAGACATCTTCTCGAATAAGAGAGGATTTGGGGGATATCAAAAAAAGAATCCTCATGGAAATGGTTATGGACATGAAGCTGGACTTTTTGGGTCTACAAGAGACCATGAGGCAAGAATTTTCTAGAAATGATCTGCAGCAAATATGTGCTAGTAGGGATTTTCACTGGCATTTCACCCTAGCTGGGGGGAAATCTGGTGGCCTCTTGTTGGGAGTTAACTATACCACTCTAGATGTGATCTCACAAGATGAGAGGGATTATCATATCAAAATGCCAGTCCAAGATATGAAGACTATGTTGATTTGGGACCTGGTGGTGATTTATGGAGATGCCCAGCCAGAAAGAAAAGCAATCTTTCTTGCTGAGCTATCCAGAGTTTTTCAAAATTGTGTCAACCCCATTTTGATTGGAGGTGACTTAACATTATTAGAAAAGCCAGTGAAAAAAACAAACTAGGGTCCCCTGGACACTGGAGTTTTTTGTTTAATGCCATTGTAGAAAAAGCTGGGGTGAGAGAGCTTGAGATGAATGGGAGACAATTTACATGGGGGAACAATTTACCTATTCCCACTTTTGAAAAATTAAATAGAATTCTTTGTAGTCCAGAGTGGGAAGAGACTTACCCTTTAACCCATGTTACAACTCTAACTAAAGAAAAATCTGATCACACTCCTCTTCTCTTAGACTCTGGGGATTTTAAAAAATCTGACCCAATTTTTAGATTTTAAAATGCCTGGTTTCTGAGGGAAGGTATTGATAGAATTGTTCAGGAGGTTTAGAATGACCCAAGCATTAAAGGGGACATTATAGATAGATTGCTGGGTAAATTTAGGATTCTTAGACCTAAACTCAAAGGACGGAACAAGAATATGAATTCCTGGTACATAGAATTATAAAAAGATATTATGATGAAATTGAATATTATTGATAAACATTGTGAATTAAATGGCCTCACAGCTACTGATAGAAAAGAACAAGTGCATCTGAGAGCTCAACTTGATAGACTTCTTAAACAGGAAGAGGCTAAATGGAGGCAGAGAGCTAAGATAGATGAAATTCTAGAAGGACATAGCAACACCAAATTCTTCCATGACAAAACTAATTGAAGACTTAGAAGAAATAGAATTAACATATTGGAACAAGATGAGGGGCTTGTGGATGGTGAAAAGAATTTGATAGATTACATCACTGACTTTTATAAAAACCTGTTTGGTCCACCTAATGACTCTTCAGTCTCTCTAAATATTAATAATCCAGAAAAGATACAAGATAGATACAAAGATATTCTGACCGAAGAATTCTCTTTAGAGGAAATTAAGAAGGTTGTGTGACGCCCTCGATTTGACGGTACACTAATCATACACGCAAATGTGTACGATCAAGGTCAAGGACTCACGGGAAGATATCACAACACAACTCTAGACAGAAATTAAAATAATACAAGCTTTATATTACAAGCCAGGGGCCTCGAGGGCTCGAATACATAAGCTCGAATACACAAGAGTCAGCGGAAGCAACAATATCTGAGTACAGACAGGAGTTAAACAAGTTTTCCTTAAGAAGGCTAGCACAAAAGAAACATTGATCGAAAAGGCAAGGCCTCCTGCCTGGGAGCCTCCTAACTACTCCAAGTCGTCAGCGGTCTTCACGTAGTAGTAGGCATCCTCCGGGTAGTAGTAGTCATTGGTGGCATCATCTGGCTCCTGGGATCCGTCATCTGGTCGCAACAATCGGGTATGGGGGAAAAAGAAGTAGCAAAGCAACCGTGAGTACTCATCCAAAGTACTCGCAAGACTTACATCAAATCTAAACTAAGTATGCATCTGTATCAAAGGAATGGGTTGTATATGTGGACTGGGCTACAGAAATGCCAGAATAGGGAGAAGGCTTAGTCCTATCAAAGACTAGCATCTTCTGGAAACCACCATCTTGCAGCAACAGGAGGGAGTAGAGTAGCATAAAGTAAAGTAGTAGTAGTGTTATCAACCTCGGCCAGAGATCCTTTCTCGACTCCCTGCGAGAAAGCACTCCTAGAGCCATACTATCCAGTTATCATCACAATCCAATTCTCATCAGCATCCAGTTCTCATCACAAGTATCCAATTCTAGTTGTATCAATCGGGATACAACTCCAATTGTCTGTTACCGTAGGACAGGCTATCGATAGATGATTTCTTCCCTGCAGGGTGCACCAACTTACCCACCATGCTCGATTAACTCCGGCCGGACACACTTTCCTGGGTCATGCCCGGCCTCGGCCAAACAATACGCCGCAACCCGACCTAGGCTTAATAGAGAGGCCAGCACGCCGGACTAAACCTATGCCCACAGGGGTCATGGGCCATCTCCACGGGAACTCCTGCATGTTGCGTACGTGGCCGGTGAGCAGACCTAGCTACCTCCTTCAACAAGGTAGGTGCTTTTCAGTCCAACCCGGGGCGCGCCGCTCAGTCGTTGACGTCTATTAAGCTTCGGCTGATGTATATGACGCAGAATGCCATACTATGCCCACGTGATGGTTAGTGCTATCAGGCTAGAGGCCCCTCGGATCAAATATCCAAATCATAGTGGATTAGGAACGCGCGGTAACGAGCAGAGACTCACGATCGATGTGACCCCGTCGCCCCGTCTCGAGTACTTGCAGCAAGGGCTAAGAATGCCTGGCCATGCCTCGTAAGTATCTCACGGGCACCTTCCAGGTCAACCCGACTCCACATCACTCGCTATTAAGCTCACGCGGGTACCCCTTAGGGTCGACCTGTCTTTAGTAACATGGCTCAGTGTAAGGTCATAGTAACCATAGTAACTGTGCGTCTAACACCAAGGGGAAAACCCGAGGAATCACCCCCGATGAATTCCACTCGATGTTGTCATCAAGGTGAACGTAAGAGGATCCACCCTTGAGGTTCACACTTGAGGGGTTGCACGACAGAGCCGTAATGGAAGTGGTTAAGGAGGAAATCACCCTCGATGATCACGATCGTATAGCTACACTACAGAGATCTCATCAGGAGTGATGTAAGGGGTTCCACCCTCGGCACTCGATAGTAACTCTACAGAGTCGTACAACTAGGGGTGATGTGCGGTGTCGGGGCCTGGACGTTGATCACGTTGAGCGAGTCATCGAACATAAAGCGAGGCAACTGGGACAAGGTGGGGTCACTGATGGATCTCTAACCAACATGTACTAAGCAGTTTAGGATAAGCAGGTAAGGTATGAAAGCAGGTAACAACAACAGGCTATGCATCAGAGTAGGATCATACAGAAAGCAGTAGCAGTTCTAATGCAAGCATGAGAGGGGAAGAAATAGGCGATATCGGAATGCTTAAGGGGGGTTTGCTTGCCTGGTTGCTCAGACAAGAAGGAGGGGTCGTCGGTGACGTAGTCGATCACAGCGGCATCATCGGTCTCGGGGTCTACCAGAGAGAAGAGGGGGAAGAAACAGTAAATATAAAGCAAACATAGCACCACAAAGCATAACATGGCAATATGATGTGCCGGGTGTGACCTAACGCTGTAGGAGGTGATACCGGCGAAGGGGGGAAACATCTGGGAAAGAATCCCCGGAGTTTCGTGTTTTCGGATAGATGAAACGGAGGGAGAAAGTTGCGTGTTCGCTATGCTAGGGATGCATGGTGGACGAACGGGCTGCGTATCCGGATTCGTCTCATCATTCTGAGCAACTTTCATGTACAAAGTTTTTCCATCCGAGCTACGGTTTATTTTATATTAAAAAAGATTTAAATCATTTTTAGGATTTATTTAATTATTTTAAATCAACAATATCCAGAATAGTGCTTGCTGACGTCAGCATGACGTCAGCAGTCAACAGGGGGTGTTGACTGTGTCGCTGACGTGTGGGTCCCACTGGTCATTGACTTAGTTAACTAAACAAGATTAATTAATTTAATTAAAATGATTAGGTTATTTAATTAGGCTTAATTATATTAATTAACATGATTAATTAAGTTAATTAATTAATTAATTAATTAATTATAATTTATTTTATTATTATTATTTTAAAACGTTCTGGGGCATAGCCCCACTTGTCATTGGCCCAAAGGGTTCTATCGGGCGCCGGGCGGCGGATGCAGGCGATGCCCAAACGGGCGCTGGCGTTCGGGGCTGCACCTGAACGGGCGTGTGCCTAGGCCAGCAGGGGAGGCGCCAGCCACGGCAGCAGGCACCAGCGCCGACGAGCGGCGGCCAGCAGGAGGCGACGGTAGGCGCCACGAGGAGGGGCGGCCGGCGCGGCGAAGCAACAACAGCGGCGGCGGGGCTGCAAGGCAGGGGCGGCGCGATGCTAGGGGGAGACGGGCAGGCAGTTGTGGTGGAGCGGGAGGGCGACGCAGGGCGGCTGTACAGGGCGACGCCGGCGAGCGCTGGGGCTGCGGGGACGCGGTGAGCGCGCTGGGGAGGGCAGCGGTAAGGGGGCGCACGCGTTGGGCGTGGCCGGCGCGGCACGGGCGCGTAGGGACTGCGATGCGGGGCGCGCGAGCTCGTGCGTAGCACGCGGCCACGGGCGCGGACGCGACAAGCGCAAGGCCCGGGCGCGGCCTCGGTGACGGAGGATGGCAGGGGAAAAAGGGGAAACGGCGAGGGGCTGACAGCGGAGCGTAGGGAGGCGGCAGTGGGCTCGGGGAGGGTTCGCGGTCGCGTCCGACTAGGAGGAGACGAGGACGACGTGCGGCGGTGGTGCGCGTCGAGGCGCCGGCGAGGTGCGACGGGGTCGGGGTCGGTGACGAGGCGAGTCCGCGGCGTTAGGCGGGCGCCGCGCGAGGGAGAGCAGGGGCACAAAGGAGGCCCTGGGGGGCGGCACCGGTGCCGAGTGCGGTGGCCGTAGCGGAGTGGTGGCTTGCGTCGGGCGCGGCCGTGCGGAAGGAGGGGATCGAGCAGCGGCGCCCCGCCCCCAGGCACGATGTGTGCATGTGTGTGTGTGTGCGTGTGTTGCGTGTGGTGGTGGCGGTGTGGGTGAACGGGGGAGCGGGTGGGGATCGTGGGGGAGTAGGGTTGGGCTCTAGGGTTCGGTGGAAAGGGGATAGATGTAGGAGGGGTGGGCCGGTTGGGCCATGTGGGATGGGCCGAGGCCCATGGGGAGCTGGGGGCGGGGTCTTCTTTTCTCTCCTCACCTTTTCCCTTTTTTCTTTTTTTATTGCATCACTTTTATGTTGTGTATTTTCTTTAGCTACTAAAAGAGTTTTGTTTAATACAAAACTTGGCACAGAAAAACAAGGCAATAACCTGGGTTGGTACAAAAAGTTTCGAAGCATTTGGGAGTGTTCAACTATTTTTAGAAATTGAAAAGCTCAATTAATTGGCTGTTGGTCCACTGAATAAATTTTCAGGGGCACTGTGGGAATCCAAAAGAGGTTGGTTCCAACATGACAATGATCAAGCGAATTTATAGGATATTGTGAACATATTAGTTTTCATGTGTGACAAATATGAATTTTTGACTTTAGATTAGATTTGAATTTGAGTTGTGATTTGGATCAAGTGAAGATTAGCAACAATAACTTGGTGACATGGCACTATTAACAGGGGATTACTGTAGCATGACTCTGGGGGTGTTACAGGTTGTCTTCTGGCACACAATAAATCGCTTGGCCCAGATGGATTTACAGCTGAATTTTATCAGCATTACTGGGATCTAGTGAAACATGACCTCAAAGCCTTGTTGGATGACTTTGCCAGTAGGAAAATTGATATTAGTAGACTAAACTATGGGATAATAACTTTAGTCCCTAAAGGAAAAGATGCTAATAAAATATAAAAATTTAGGCCAATCTGCCTGCTGAATGTCTGCTTTAAAATCATTACAAAAGTATTGATGAACAAGCTAAATTTGGTAGCTGCTGATGTTATATCTCCTGTCCAGACTGCTTTTGTTAAAGGCAGGTATATCATGGAAGGGGTTCTTATTTTACATGAAGCCTTAAACAGCATTGAAAGGATCGAAATAGTTGACTAGAGGGGCGGTGAATAGGCAACTAACAATTTTAGCTTTTCTTTACCAATTTAAACTTTGCATCAAAGTAGGTTGTCTAGATATGCAACTAGGTGAGCAACCTCTATGATGCAAACAAAAATAAGTACACAAGCAAGCAAGGGAAACAACACAAAAGCTTGCACAAGTAAAGGCACGAGATAACCAAGAGTGGAGCCGGTGAAGACGAGGATGTGTTACCGAAGTTCCTTCCTTTTGAAGGGAAGTACGTCTCTATTGGAGCGGTGTGGAGGCACAATGCTCAAGAAGCCACTAGGGCCACCGTATTCTCCTCACGCCCTCACATAATGCGAGATGCCGTGATTCCACTATTTGTGCCCTTGGAGGCAGTGACCGAACCTTTACAAACAAGGTTGGGGCTCTCTCCACAACTGAATTGGAGGCTCCCAATGAAACCACGGAGCTTCACCACAATGGAATATGGCTGCAAGGTGACCTCAACCATCTAGGGTGCTCAAACACCCAAGAGTAACAAGATCCGCAAGGGATGAGTGGGGGGAATCAAATTTCTCTTGGTGGAAGTGTAGATCTGGGCCTTCTCAACCAATCCCTAGACAATCAACAAGTTTGATTAGCTAGGGAGAGAGATCGGGCGAAAATGAGCTTTGGAGTAACAAGGAGCTTGGGGAAAACGAGGTAAGTCAACTTGGAGAAGAAGACCTCCTTTTATAAGGGGGGAGACAATCCAACCGTTACCCCCGCTCAGCCCCGCACAGGGCGGTACTACCGCTGGGGGGTACTACCGCTACGGCCAGCGGCACTACCGTTCCACCGCGCGGTGCTGCCGCGCAATGAGAAGAGAGCGAGAAGCAGAGCATGACCTGGACCCAGGGCGGTACTACCATGGAGATAAGGGCGGCACTACCGCCTATGAGCGGTAATACCGCCACTACTGCCGCAGCAAGTGCCGCAGAACCCGACACGAGAGGAGAACCCTCGAATCGAGGCGGTAGGAGCACGGAGCTGCAACGGTACTACGACTGAGAGTTTCAAGTGGTACTACCGCTGGGGTTTGTGGTACTACCGCTGGGACCAGATATCAGGGAGAAGGCCACAAGGGAGCCTTCAACAAAGGGGAAAAGCTTAGAGGGTGCAAAAGGGGATGTGTACGTGTTGATTCCACCCTAGCCTAACCAATGCGGATCCCCTCTTGATAGTACGGTGATTCTTACGACACAAGACCACCAAAACTGAATCGAAAGGGCTACACCGTCTTTGCTTCAAACTCTGAGGGGAGGGAATCGTCTCGCCAAAGGATGAAACTCTGAAATACTCAACGCACATGATTAGTCCGCAAATATGTTGTCATCAATCACCAAAACTACTTAGAGAGAAACATGCCTTAACAATCTCCCCCTTTTTGGTGGATTGATGACAACACGGGATTTGCACAAGAAGGTAAGACAAGAAAGTAGGTGAACCTCATAATTACAAAATATAGACGGAGCTCCCCCTAAATGTGTGCACCTAAGAAGAGGAGACAAAGTAAAGCAAAGCACATACATTGGGATCAATGCTCCCCCTGTATTTTGTAGTCTGACAACATTAGCAACAGGTAATGGAACATATAGAGCTACGAAGCATAAGGTACTTGACAAACTAGATAGTACAAGGAAAAGGGAGCATATGTCTCACACCATATGAAAGGGTACCGGATCTCACAAACATAAACCAAACAAGCACCAAATATGAGAAAAGAGTTTGCGATAAAGACAGGCAAGGCAAACACGCCATCTAAACACACGCTCGCAACTCGACACGACAAATCCCTAAGCTCTCTCCCCCTTTGGCATCGAGACACCAAAAATACAAAGAGCGCCGCTCCAGGTGATAGCAAACTAAGGGGCTCCATCATCACATCCGCAGGCAGGATCGTCTGCACTGCTATCGTCAATTGGAAACTGCTTGGTGTCTGAATCGGTCCATGGATAGTGCTGCTGAATCCACTCCTCCTCATCAGTGATCTTGCCAAAGATCCACTGGCAACGGTCGCACCCAACTGACGGATGAGCTCCTTGTGACGAGTCCTGGCCTGCTTCGCAGCCACATGAGTCATGTACTGACCATGAGACTCCATGTAGAAGAGTTTCTTCATCTTGCGCTTGAGCTTCTTCGCCCAAGAGGGCTCTGCTCCAAAAGGCTCATAGTCATCATCATCATTAGCATCAGCCTCGGTCTCCATGTCAGCAACTCTAGGCGGAACGCCAGAACTCGGAGCTGCGGTGCCCCAGTTCTCCTTCTTCCTCAAATGCTTGATCTCATGAGAAACTAGATCCCCAGTCTCCAACAACACCTTAGGATGAACATGCTCCCAGGCCTTCTCAATGACAACATGATAAACGGTTCATAGATAGGGCACTTTCGCTCAGAGATGGCGGAAACCAACTCAGACGACATGACATGAGAGATATCGAAAGAGTCTCTAGTGTTTTCTTCCTTCTCATGTTGACAGAAAAGAAGCATGTCCACAAGGAAAGAGTGTACCATATCCAAGTTGCCAATGCGAGGGAAGAGGGTCTCCCTCAAGATGTGATGCATAATGTCTAGAAATGCAGTTAGCTCATAGGTCTCCTTCATAGTCACTGGGTGAATCCTCAAGGTACAATATGGCCAGAGAGATTGCTTGTGAGTGGAAGTTGCATTGCGGTGAGGACGAAAGCCAACTGGGTTCTCAAGACCTTGATCCTCAACTTCAAGAAGCTCCATGAAGGCCTTCCACTTGACAAAAAGCAGCCTGCCATTTGTCATCCAAGTCAGAGTCTTGTCCTCATCTGTTCCAAGATGGACGGTGGCATAAAACTGAGCCACCAAATCTGCATCAAAGTCCTTGTTGAACTGCATGATCCTAAGGATGTTCAAATGAGAGCACATCTGAAGAGCCTCCCCAAAGTAGTCAGGATCCTTCTCCATAAAGGCAACGTCGATGGTGCGAACATCAACAAAAAGATTCTTCTTGGCTTTGATCACATCAAAGTAGATGGCATACTGAAAACGGTTCCAGAACGGGCAGTTGACCAAGGCGGTTTCTTGATCGACCTCATAGGGGTTGCGCCGATGCTTCTCCCAGAATTCCTTGGTAGACAACTCTGTCACAGACTTGGTCCTTGGCTTGGGCTTGGACGCACTCATCTTCTTCATTTGAGGAGGAGGCGGAACACTTGATGAGGCTGCCGTTGTCTTAGAGGTGCGGTAGCGCATGGAAGTTGCACGCCCGGGGTTTACACGGAGCGCATGCTGCTCAGAAGGACCATCACCTGGAACCAAACACACAGACACACGAAACAGCCAGGAAGAACGAGCATAAGCCACTAAACACAGTAAAACAGATCAAAAATTGGCAGGAACAAGATGGAATTGGGCAACCAGCAGTAGTACCGCGATCCATAAGCGGCAGTACCGCTCCAATGGGAGCGGTAGTACCGCTCAAAACAGTGAAACGATGGTTCCCTACTGCCGTGGTCAAATCCGGCACTACCGGGATGCCAAATTCAAAAATACTCCTACCAATTATCAATCCAAATAGTCTAGTCTCCTTCTCCAACCTACTCAAGCCTTGATTTAGCCAAAAATCGAGAGATCCAACCACTATTTCCCCTAAGACACTAGATCTGAAATCTAGACAAGAGGAGAAGAGGAACAAGGGCAATACCGGCATCCATGGCAATAGGACGGGGTGGGGATCGACTCCACCGAAGGAAATGGAGAGGGATGGCCCGGAGACGGCGGCCCGCCGGAGCCCTCCCGCGGCAAGGCGACGCTGGAGAGACGAAGAGGAATGAGTGGGCGGTGCGAATGGGTATGGGGGAGACGAAACCTCCCCCTGCCCCGACATAACCCCTTAGTCCCGCCCCTCAACGGTAGTACCGCTCGGGTGGGCGGTAGTACCTCTTGTCAACATAAGTGGTAGTACCGCGCACCACCAGCGATAGTACCGCCCAGCAAGACCCAAAGACTAGACACCAAACGGCTAGCTCAAAAAGAAGGGAGAAACAAAAGGCAAGAAGAGGAACCCAAAACACAGCAACAAGAACACTAGCGAGAGGACAAGAAACACACACCTCTTCAAGAGAGGGCGGTGGCAGAGGCCACCTATGTATGAGTCAAGAGGTATGGCGCCGCGAAGATTTTAACCTTGGCCCATGACCAAAACTCGTCCTTGAAGCACAAGTACCATCAAAAATGGCTAATGTGAAAGACTTGATCAATTTATGCACAATGGGGGTGGGATAGTTCATTGAGAGAACAATACTCCCCCTATGTCCATGCCTACACCTAAACATGACAACAAGTTGAGTATGGTAGAGTGTGCAAGGGTTCAAACAACATTGCTCGAATCAATGATATTTAGCTCATGTCTTAACTCGCGAAATCTTGCTTCATCCAAAGGCTTCGTGAAAATATCTGCAAGGTTATCATGAGTGTTGACATAGTTGAGCTCAATCTCCCCTCGCCTAATGTGATCCCGGATGAAGTGATACCGAATCTCAATATGCTTCGTCTTGAAGTGTTGAACCGGGTTGAGAGAAATCTTGATGGCACTTTCATTGTCACACCAAAGAGGCACTTTGTCACAAATGACACCGTAATCCTTTAAAGTTTCCCTCATCCAAAGAAGTTGTGCACAACAACTACCGACGGCCACGTACTCCGCCTCGGTAGACGAGAGAGACACACAACACATAAGAAGGGTTAAAGTCGCCGGCTTTGTTGGGAAGGGAAGTGTTGCCCTTCTTGGCATCACCACCCTTCACGGTGTTCTTCTTCTCCTTAGTAGCACCCTCTCCCTCCTTCACAAAGGTTTGCTTGAGAGGGGGAGGTCATTTGACCTTGTCATTCTTCTTCTTGTTCTTGGACTTGGGTGCGTACCCAAATCCCTTCCTTGGCCACAACTCCCTCTTGATTGCTCAAAAGGTCGTTGAGGTTTTTCTCGCCTTGTATGCAAGAAACAAGGCCTTTCTCAAGTTGCTCCTTCAACTTAGCATTCTCCTCAACAAGATGCACATGCGTACAACACGGGTTAGTAGCATTTTCATTATCAATTAGCATCATATGAGGAAATGTGGATTTCTCCTTGGTTAGCTTTACTTGAAGTTGATCATGAGACTCTTTGAGGCTAGCATGAGCACCCTTCAAGACCTTGTGAGCCTTCTCAAGTAGGTCAAACTCATCTTTGAGTCTAGCAAGATCAACCCCAAGCTTGGCCTTCGCAGAGTTTAGCACACGAGAAACAACAATAGCATGATCAAGATCTTTCTTTAACTTAGCGTGATCATCGTTGTGGGACTCCTCAAGAGCCAAACGAAGACCACGCTCTTTCTCAAGAGCATTGGAAAGATCCGAAATCTCATCGGCGTAGTCACAACTATGCCCCTCCATCTTAGAGATGGTATCTTCGTGAGCCTCGATCATGTCATTGGCTTCACCAAGTTGTTCCAAGAGAGCAACGAAGTGCTTCTTGGATTTACCCTTGAGATTACCCATAAAGGACTCAAACTCATTCTCCTCCACATTAGATCCATCATGTTCATCAATGCAATCCGTCAACGAAGGATTATTAATGATGGTAGTTTTGATGTTGGGGGTTCCCTTGTTGGTCGCTTTAGCCATGAGGCACTTCGCGGTGATGCTCTCATTGGGTGAGTCGAAGAGTGACACTCATGGAGTTGTCACAATGGCAAAGGAGGCCATGGCAACCGACTCACCATCCTCATCATCATCATCATCCTCATTTTACTCTTCTTGTACCACCAACACCTTGGGAGGAGTCTTCTTTGCTCTTGTTGGGGAAAGACTTGGCCTTGTCCTTTCGGATGAGCTTGCCACCATTGTCTTCCCTCTTCTCATACGGGCACTCCGCAACAAAATGGCTCACATTGCCACAATTATAGCAATTCCTCACACGTTGCTTGCAGCTACCTCTTGAGCACTACGTTGGTTTCCCCTTGAAGAGGAAAGGGTGATATAGCAAAGTAGCATAAGTATTTCCCTCAGTTTTTGAGAACCAAGGTATTAATCCAGTAGGAGGCCACGCACGAGTCCCTCGCACCTACACAAACAAATAAATCCTCGCAACCAATGCGATAATGGGTTGTCAATCCCTACACGGTCACTTACGAGAGTGAGATCTGATAGATATGATAAGATAATATTTTTGGTATCTTTATGATAAAGATGCAAAGTAAAATAAAAGGCAATAAAAATAACTAAGTGTTGAAAGATTAATATGATGGAAGATAGACCCGGGGGCCATAGGTTTCACTAGTGGCTTCTCTCAAGAGCATAAGTATTCACGATGGGTAAACAAATTACTGTTGAGCAATTGACAGAAATGAGCATAGTTATGAGAATATCTAGGTATGATCATGTATATAGGCATCGCGTCCAAGACAAGTAGACCGACTCCTGCCTGCATCTACTACTATTACTCCACACATCGACCGCTATCCAGCATGCATCTAGAGTATTATGTTCAAGAGAACAGAGTAACGCTTTAAGCAAGATGACATGATGTAGAGGGATAAACTCATGCAATAAGATATAAACCCCATCTTGTTATCCTTGATGGCAACAATACAATACGTGTTATCCTTGAAATCCATCCTAGTGGACTACGCAATGTCAGTGGGCCTAAAAATAAACTTCCACAAGTCGACTCTGGTGCCCATCAACTTTGACCCGGTGTTGGCAGGGGAAATCGCTACAATCTTTGGTTGTGCTATTGGCAACATGCCGTTCACGTACCTAGGGTTACCCATGGGTACCACGCGCCCGAGTGTGAATGACTTGATGCCAATGGTCTCCTCTGTTCAGAGAAAGATGCCTGCGGCAGCCTCACTTCTGGACTATGGGTCCAAGCTTACACTGCTCAATTCTGTGGTCACTTCCCTGGCTGTCTATGCCATGTGTTCCATCAAGATAAACCCTAGAACCATTGAGCACCTCGATAAGCTTCGTAGATCGTGTCTTTGGGTGAGGAAGTCAGATGATGGGGTTAAGGGAGGTTCACTAGCAGCCTGGGATATGGTGTGCAAACCCAAAAACAAAGGAGGCCTGGGGATCATTGACCTTAAGACCCAAAACCAGGGGCTCTTGTTGAAGCAACTTCACAAGTTTTATAACAAGCATGATGTTCCATGGGTCAATCTGATTTGGGATACCTACTATGTGGATAAAATACCGCACGCCTCTGACCCTTGTGGATCCTTCTGGTGGAGATATCTCATGTCAATATCTGATATATACAGAGGGGTCACCAGAACAGATGTATGTGCTGGAGACACGGTCCTGTTCTGGAAGGACAATTGGAGTACAGATACTCTTCAAAACAGATACCCGAGAGCATTTTCATTTGCTAGAGACCCGGATATATCTGTGAGACATCTCTTGTCTTCTGAGAGGCTGGGACAAGTGTTCCATTTGCCTTTATCTTTAGAGGCTAAGAATGAGGTACTTCAAATTCAGTCAGAAACCCTTGAAATCTCAATGACTGAGGACAGGGATGTGTGGCTTTGTGTGTGGGGAGACACGAACTTTAGAGCTTCCAAGTTTTATGCCCACTGCTTCAACCAGATACAAGCCGATGAGATCTTTGGAAGGATATGGAAAACCAAGTGCACGATGCAATGGAAGGTGTTCTTGTGGCTGCTGTTGGCTGACAGATTGAATACCAGGAATATGCTTCGGAGAAGGCATTTCAGAATCCAGAATGATAATTATGCCTGCCTCCTTTGTGACCACCCGCCCGAGGAAGATATTGCTCATCTCTTCTTCACTTGCCCCTTCAGTCGGAGGTGCAGGGATGCACTAGGGATACACTGGACAAATGACTCGGACTGGATTAAAATGGTGCATGAGGGCAAGAACAGGTGGGCAAGGCCAATGTTTCTAGAGGTATTTACAGTTGCTGCTTGGGGAATCTGGAAGGAGAGGAACGACAAACACTTCAGAGGGATTCAGCCTTCTTTTGAGTCCTAGTGGAACAGGTTCAAGAAGGACTTTGCTATGCTGGCTCATAGATCAAAGCAGGAGCAGGGCCCTTACATTCTTTCAATAGTCAACTTGCTTTGATTTTCTGTTTTGTTGCCTAGCTAATCCCCCCCCTCTCTCACCATCATGTAATTTGTACAGTGCTGGACACTCTAACCCACCCTAACCTTCTATTTTAATATAAAGGCAGTGAGAGTTGCTCACTGTCATCAGTTCTCAAGAAAAAACAATACAATACGTGCCTTGCTGCCCCTACTGTCACTGGGAGAGGACACCGCAAGATTGAACCCAAAGCTAAGCACTTCTCCCATTGCAAGAAAGATCAATCTAGTAGGCCAAACCAAACTGATAATTCGAAGAGACTTGCAAAGATAACCAATCATACATAAAAGAATTCAGAGAATATTCCAATATTGTTCACATATAAACTTCATCATAAACCCACAATTCATCGGTCTCAACAAACACACCGCAAAAGAAGATTACGTCGAATAGATCTCCACAAGAGATGGGGAGAACTTTGTATTGAGATCCAAAAAGAGAGAAGAAGCCATCTAGATAATAACTATGGACCCGTCGGTCTGAGGTAAACTACTCACACTTCATCGGAGGGGCTATGGTGTTGATGTAGAAGCCCTCTGTGATCGATGCCTGTAACACCCCGGTGTAATGATGCTACAGTAACCCCTGGGGTTAAGTTAATCATTATGCTATAATAGTGCTTGGTCACTTTGATCAATATTCCATTTCAAATTCTAGTTGAATTCAATTTCAAATTGTGTGAATTTCAAAAAAATGCTCAAACATGAAAACTAAAATGTTCATCATGTGTAAAATATTCTCCTGGTAATCTTGGTGGTGAACCAACATTTTTGCAAAAAGCATAAGTGGCCTAAAATAGCTAAAGCAGAAAAGGCTTAAAACAAAACAAAAGAAAAGAAAAAGGAAAAGCAGAGGAGAGAGAGAAGTGCCCCTGCCCCCCTGGGGCCAAGCCCACCTGGGCCGGCCCAACTCCCCCTCACCCAGGCCGGCCCACCTACCTCTCCCCAGTTTCTGTTCACCCTCCCCCAGTTCGTCCAACCGGGCGCGTCCCGCTCGTCCCCGCCGGACCGGGCGCGCCGCCCCATACTCCACGACGCCGGTGAGAGGGGATAAGGCCCCGACGCCTTGCTCCCCTCCTCTCCTGTCTCTCCCGCTTCCCCCCTCTTCCTCTCCACCTCTCTCCTCTCCCCTCACTCGCTCGCTTCCTCCTCCCCACTGCCCGAGCGCGCCCGGCGCCGTCGCCGCGTCGACCTCGCGGCCACCGTCATCCCCCCGCATCGCCGACATGCCGTAGGCATCTGCCGTCCTCCTCCACGTCGACCGATGCCCGCCGTTGGAGCCAGAAGGCACCACAGCGCTGGATCCACCTCGTCCCCTTCCGCCTCGGCTGCCGGTGGTTCCCGTCGACCGCGGCCTCCCTCCGCGCTCCCGTTCACTCATGGAGCCTCCTTGCGCCCGCACGGTGAGCTTCGCCTCTCCTCCCTCCTCTTCCTGCTCGCCTTCGGGCACGTGCACGGCCGCCACCGCAACCGTGCTCCGGTCGCCGCCATTGTTGCCATTGACGTGCTCCCGAGCCGTTATGAGCTCGGCCGACTGCCCTGGTGTGCTCCTCGTGCGCCGTAGACCCCGCCTAGTTGTTTACTTTGGCCGCTCGCGCTCTCTAACGCCGAACCCGCCCGCGCCCGAAGCTGCCGTAGCCGCCTTTGCTCATCGCCGACGCCTGTGCCGGCCACCTCCGCCCGTTCGATGCTGTAGAACAATGCGCGGAGGAGTACCCATTCGAACGAAGGCAAAACCGCGTGAAACCATGTCCCATAGCACCATCCTCATCATCGCCCGAGCATGACCGCCGCCCTCGCTACTCGTCGGCGTCGCTCAACTCAGGCGACGCCACCGCCCCCAGTCGACGCGCCTTCGTGCGCTCATTCAAACGCGCCTAGCCGCACCTCTCCCCGTGCCCCGTAGCGATTTTCCGGCGAAGCCCATCGATGGTCCGCCGCGTTGAGTTCGCCGGAGCCAACTCGGGCGCCGTTCGCCGACGTGGCTGGCCGGGCCCCACCCTTGGCTCACTGCCAGTGGGCCCTACGGGCCCCAGTTGACTGGGTTGACCCAGTCAACTACTGACTGGACAGCCCAGTGCGACTGACGTGCGGGTCCCACCGCTTAATCCTCTAATTAAAACATTTTTATAATTAAAACTAATTAGTTTAGTTAATTAGACACTGATAGGTGGGCCCAGTAGTTTTACTAACTAAATTTAGATTAGTTTGAACTCTGTTTAACCCCCTGTCTATGACAGGTGGGTCCCCCATGTCAGTTTTAACCAGTCAACCGGATTATTGACTGCTGACGTCATCAACGCGTCATGCTGGCGTCATATTTCCTTTCTGTTAATTTAATTAATTTCATAAATGTTTAAAACTTTGAAAAATCATAGTAATTAAACCGTAACTCCGATGAAAATGTTTTCTACATGAAAGTTGCTCAGAAAAATCCAACGAATCCGAATACGTGGTCCATTCATCTATCACGTGCTCCTAGCATGCTGAACATGGAACCGTCCCCTCTCTTTCATCTGTCTGAAAAAAGTGAGACGCCGGGAAAACCCCTCCAGATGTTTTCCCTCTCCGTCTGCAACGTGTAGTACTGCGTTAGAGCATTCATGGCGTAGCTTACTGCCATGTCGTGCTTTCTATTACATTTGTATGCTTGCTATTTATTGTTTCTTCCCATCTTCTCACCGGTAGACCCCGAGAACGATGCTGATGCCCTTGTGATCGACTACGTCGACGATGACACTTCTTCCTTTTCAGCAGAGCTTCCAGGCAAGCAAACCCCCCTTGAGCATTCCGATATCGCCCATTTCTTTCCCTCTCATGCTTGCATTAGAACTGCTACTGCTTTCTGTATGATCCTACTCTGATGCATAGCCTATTTTTGTTACCTGCTTTCATACCTTACCTGCTTATCCTAAACTGCTTAGTATAGGTTGGTTAGAGATCCATCAGTAACCCCACCTAGTCTCGGTTGCCTCGCTTTATGTTCGATGACTCGATCAACGTGATCGACGTCCAGGCCCCGACAACGCACATCACCCCCCTAGTTGTACGACTCCACAGAGTTACCATTGAGTGCCGAGGGTGGAACCTCTTACATCGCTCCTGATGAGAGCTCTGCAGTGTAGCTATTCGGTCGTGGCCATCGAGGGTGATTTCCTCCTTAACCACTTCCGATACGGCTCTGTCTTGCAACCCCTCAAGTGTGAACCTCGAGGGTGGATCCTCTTATGTTCAACTTGGTGATTACATCGAGTGGAATTCACCGAGGGTGATTCCTCGTGTTTCCCCCTTGGTGTTAGACACATAGTTACTATGGTTACTATGACTTTACACTGAACCATGTTACTAAAGACGGGTCGGCCCTGAGGGGTACCCGCGCGGGCTTAATAGCAAGTGATGTGGCATCGGGTTGACCTGGAAGGTGCCCGCGAGATACTTACGAGGCATGGCCGGACATTCCTAGCCCTTGCCGCAAGTACTCGAGACGGGGCGACAGGGTCACATCTTTCGTGAGTCTCTGCTTGTTACCGCGTGTTACTAATCCACTACGATTTGGATATTTGATCCGAGGGGCCTCTGGCGTGATAGCACTAACCATCACGTGGGCATTGTATGGGCGTTCTGCATCGTATGCATCAGTCGAAGCTTAATTGATGTTAGCGACTGAGCGGCGCGCGCCGGGTTGGACTGCGTAAGCTCCTGCCTTGTTTAAGGAGGTAGCTAGGTCTACTCACCGTCCGCGTACGCAATGTGCAGGAGTTCCCGGGGCAATGGCCCAAGACCCCTGGGGCATAGGTTTAGTCTGGCGTGCTTGATCTCTCTATTAAGCCTAGGTCGGGTTGCGGCATATTGTTTGGCCAAGGCCGGGCATGTCCCAGGAAAGTGTGCCCGGCCACTTGGAGTTGTATCCCGATCGATACAACTAGAACTAGATACTTGAGATGAGGCATTGTCATGAGAAATGGATAGTATGGCTCTGGGATTGCTTTCTCGCAGGGACTCGAGAAAGGATCTCTGGCCGAGGTTGATAACACTACTACTACTTTACAATATGTTGATTTGTACTCTTCTATATGTTGCATGATGCTTGAAGATGCTAGTCTTCGATAGGCTAGGCTTCCCCTTTCTCTTCTGGCATTCGGCAGTTTAGTCCACAGATACAGCCCATTTCCTTTGATACAGATGCATACTTAGTTTAGATCTCATGTAAGTCTTGCGAGTACTTTGGATGAGTACTCACGGTTGCTTTGCTACCTCCTTTTCTCCCATACCCGTTTGTTGTGACCAGATGACGGATCCCAGGAGCCAGACAACACCACTGATGACTACTGCTACCCCGAGGGTGCCTACTACTACGTGACGGCCGCTGACGACTTGGAGTAGTTAGGAGGCTCCCAGGCAGGAGGCCTTGCCTTTTTGATCGTTGTTGTTTTTGTGCTAGCCTTCTTAAGGCAAACTTGTTGAACTCATGTCTGTACTCAGATAATGTTGCTTCCGCTGACTCTTGATTTCGAGCTTATGTATTCGAGCCCTCGAGGCCCCTGGCTTGTAATATAAAGCTTGAATTATTTTAATTTTGTCTAGAGTTGTGTTGTGATATCTTCCCGTGAGTCCTTGATCTTGATCGTACACATTTGCGTGTATGATTAGTCTACGATTGAATCGAGGGCATCACAAGTTGGTATCAGAGCCGACTGCCTGTAGTGCTGGGCTAGCAGGACTCCGGTGAATCGGGCTGTAGCGGACTACTATGGCTCATGGAAGCACTAGACTACATTTCCCCATAAGAGAGGCTGCCAAGGATAAACAACTAGATTGTCGGATTCCACACATACCATGCATTTCAATCATACACACAATATGCTCGATATGTGTAAATACAACATGGCATCACAACATAACTCTACGACTCAAGCATTTATTCATTAGGCTCCGAAGAGCGAGATATTACAAACATGGGTCTCATGACCCAAAATTCAGAGCATACAAGTCAAAGCACATGCGGAAGCTTAACATGTCTGAGTACAGACATCTGCAAATGAAAAAGGCTGAGAAGCCTGACTATCTACAAGACCCTCCCAAGGTACAATATCGTAGCTGAGGTAACAAGCTAAACGTCAAAGTCCAAGAGGAACTACTAGCGGGACTGAAGTCTCTCTGCAAAACATAAAATAAGCAAACGTGAGTACAAATGTACCTAGCAAGACTTACATCAGAACTAACTACATATGCATTGGTATCAACAAAGGGGGTGGTAGAGTTTAACTGCAGCAGGCCAGCTTTGACTCGGTGGCTATCCTGAACTACGACTGCAAGTAACTCTTTGAGGTGGCGCACACGAGTCCACAAATTCACCATACCAATACACCACTATGGATCCGCTCCCGTCTCCCTGCGAGAACGCCATCCATAGAACTCACACTTATCTTGCGCATTTTAGAGTATCCACTTTCTCTTGTCTACGAACTATGCAAGGGGTCCAAGTTTCAATATCCGAGGAATCCTGCTATTCGAATAGATAATGATAACCCTGCAGGGGTGTACTTCTTCACACACGCTCCCACCACTTACCGTCGTTTACACGACATGTACTCGGCAACCTTCAAGCGGAAGCCCAACGAGGGTGTCGGCCACGGCCTACCTAAACACTCAAGTCTCTAGTCCAGGTTTATCGCCTATCCAGGTTCCATCCACAGGGAGTCTGGCCGAGGTTTCCACATACGGCCCCGAACGATGTGAATAGGGTTCCCGAGACACCAAACGGGCGCCTGGTACACCGTGCCATGATGTATCTACCGCATCATAGCCCACCCCTAGGGTCAGCGCTACGCACGGCCGCCAATACATAACCTACAAACACCAGAAACTAGTTCCTGGACAGAGTACTAGAGTGATCTAGAAGCCGAGAGGGTCAATTAAGAATCCCAATAAGTGGTAGTAGCTGTTCATGGATCACAGACACAGAACTCAGTTCCTGAGGACGGTTTCAATGAGACAACCCACCATGTACTCCTACGTGGCCTCTCACTGCTACCTTTACCAAATCGTGTTCACACACTTAGCTCACACACAGTAGGACATGTTCACACACCTCCGATTCATTCCCGATGAATCAGACCTGACACAACTCTATGCAATAGCAGGCATGACAAACAAGCATGAATGAGTAGGCACATCAGGGCTCAAACAACTCCTACTCATGCTAGTGGGTTTCATCTATTTACTATGGCAATGACAGGTCATGCAGAGGAAAGGGGTTCAACTACCGCA
The DNA here is from genome assembly GCF_003073215.2 of Triticum urartu. NCBI lineage: Eukaryota > Viridiplantae > Streptophyta > Magnoliopsida > Poales > Poaceae > Triticum > Triticum urartu. Next base: position 622,198,052 of record NC_053028.1, read on the forward strand.
GCATGTAACAGTTGAATCGTTGTTGTCCTAATGCAGTAAAAGAGAGCAGGAGTGAGAGAGTGGGATTGTATCAGAATGAACAAGGGGTTTTGCTTGCCTGGCACTTCTGAAGATATTATTGGGTCTTCATCAGTGTCAACGATCACAGCGTCGGTACAACGTCTATCGAGAGGAGACAACCACCGGCAATAGAGAAGGAACACAATCAATGCAATGCACAACATGATGCATGATAATGACATGGCAACACAATTAAATGAAGTTGGTTTGAATACAAGATTCAAATTCAAACTCCATATATGATTAGTTAAATGCCATTTATTTGTTTTGTCCAAAACAGAGGACAAACATTGTTCAAACATGCATGAAAATGCCATAAACAGATTCCTTGAATTTTTCTGATAATTTTTCATATATAAATTATTTCATTCTGAGTTATAGATTATTTTCTATGATTTTTGGAAGTTTTAGGCATTTTCTGAAAATAAATAAATCATTTAGATTTATTTAAAATCCAGAAAAGGTTTTACTGCATCAGCATGACGTAAGAGTGACATCATCAGGTCAACTGTGGCTGGCTAGGTCAAACCTGACCAGTGGGACCCACTGGTCAGTGACTCAGTCCACTAACTGAGTTAGTTAGTGTTAAACTAACCCTAACCAGGCTGTTAGCAGGGCGGGGCCCACATGTCAGTGACTTGTTTAGTTGTCTAAATTAGTTAGTTCTAATTAATCTGGAGTTAACTAATCAGGGGCTTGGGCCCACACGTCAGGAAGCAGGGGAGGTCAAACAGGGGCTCGGATTTTGCCCTCCGGCGACCAAATTAGCGGCCGAGACCACCGGTGTGAAGCCCAGGCTCTCGCGCATCCAATGGAACATGCAGGAGACCGTGGGATGGCCGGAGGCGACGAAGGCGTCAAGGTCAGCGGCGGCCGGAGCACGGGCTCGACGGATTCGTCGCTACGGTGAGCAAGACGTGCGTTGCTTGGCATCTACGGCATCTGCACATGCTAACGAGGCTGTTGGGCATGCTAGCATGACCAAAGGGTCACCGGACTGACGCCGGCGACGAGCTCGGGCGGAGGTGAGCTTCGGCCTCGATGAAAACAACGGCTACGGTGTGCAAAAGGACGCGGCGTTAGGGGGAAAGTGACCGGAGGCTCACAGCGCGTCGATTGAAGTACTCGTCGGGCTCGGGGAAGGCCTGCAGACGATGGAGCGACGACGGCGATCGCCGGATCCCGCGGAAGAAGACGGCGGCATTTGGGAAGAAGCAGGGCTTCCCGACCCGCGCGGCTCGGCGAGGAGGAGTAGGGCGACGGGGCGGTTCTTCTAGACACGACGGAGAGGCGGGGTAGTGGCTCTGGCCGCGGTGAACGGCGTCGGTGGCGGTGGGCATGCTCGGCCATGGGGAGGGAAAGCAGAGGAGCGATGGGGGGAGAGAACCAGAGAGCGAGAGAGAGGCAGAGAGGTGCGTGGCATCTCCAGGGCGACGTCGAGAAGGCGGCAGCAAGCAGGAGGTGGCACGCGCGTGCTGGCGCGCGTCGGGCACACGCCCTCCTGCCTACTGGCAGGAGGTTGAAGACGGTGGCGACCGCGGTGGGCTGGGCCAGCTGGAGTTGGGCCAGTTGGGCTGCCAGGAGGTAAGCGCCAGGTAACTCTTCCCTCTTCTCTTTCTGTTTTCATTTTTTTAATTCTCTGTTGTTTGTTTTGAATTAGTAGAAATACTAATCCATTTTAGAAAATTCTGAAAATAATCATAGGCACCTTTGGAATTACTCCCAACAGCCTAAAATTACTTTCAAAAGTATTTGGGCATTTAAAAGTATTTATAGTATTTTAAATGCCCAAATGCAAATAGTTATGTCTTAATTCAAAAATCCAAAATGGCTCCAAAATTTATGAACCCATTTTTGGCAGAGGTTTTAGCCAGAACCAAAAATGATGAACATTTTTAAGGGCATATTGGGTTCATTGAAAATATTTAAAGTTGGGCCTATTTGCATTGCTTTGGTGCTAGGGGTTTGATCATCCCCATTTCAGTTTCATAAAAAAATAAACATGATGCCATGATGATCATGCAAGAGTAAGCAAAGCAAAGCTAGGGCTGTGACAACTCACCCCCACTAAACAAGAATCTTTTCGCGAGATTCAAGCGTAGGGTAAGATGAAGGGGGACGCAAACTTAACACAATCTTCACGATCCAAGTTGCACTTCATAAGAACGTTGGTTCGATCACCATCTTTGTGTCGATGTCTTGCTCTGAGAACTTCAACCAACATGACAACGAGAGGGAAGGGAAAACTCTAGAAGGATCGATCTTCTCGAAGATCGAAAAAAAACTTAGGATCAACTCATGGAATGAGACATAGTAACATCTCGGGAGCTAAGAGGCAAAACACACATCGAGAGAGATGGAAGGTAATAGATGACAAGGGTTCAAATTGGTAGGCAACAATTCCACGCTGGAGTAGGATGGTGCATGGTTTCAAAGTAGCGAGGAGGTAATTGCCATGATTTCATAACGGGGCACCTTAGGGAAAGGTGACTCGTAGAGCATTTCCCTTAAGTGGCAAAAAGAATTACTTTTGATACAAAGATCATTGAAACTCTTTATACTAGCCTCAGGCAATCACAAACGATCGTGTGAAGGAGCTCGAAGAAATGGCATACTCGAACTAGAATGAATGATGTGGACTACCTGGTTGAAGACAACGCAATGGATGATTTTGCTTGCGCGTGCTCTCAAGAACTTGAGCATCCATATTCATCAAGGTTCTACCAACATCCGTATCGAGGATCCTGGCAACACATCTTACTACCTTGACGAATAGAGAAGGACAATGCAGATGCATAGAAAGACAACCCTTTCTCAGATTTCACCTTAGCGAGGCCAAGGAAACGAAATCTGGATGATCGACCGAGAGACATTTAGCACTCCGCTTCTAATGTTCTCCTTGATGTACTGGTTACTACGGTCATGCTTAAAGCGTCAACATAGCCATCAAGTAGTGGTCAGACTTCGGAATACAAAGGATCCATAAAGAACAACTTTTGGAGTAAATCCTACGAAATCCTTATGGGGAGGTGGCCAACTTCCCCAATCAAGATACTACAATAATAGGTCTTCCGGCTGGGTGTGTTGGCCATGACATCCACTTTACCGGTTACAGAGAGACCAATTTTATAGTTCTTGGAAAATGTTCCAACCATCATATCTGCCTGAGATTCAGATCTGGTTGGTGTCAGGATATTCCAGACTCATCAAGTCTAGAGAGAAAATGAAAGTTTGCAACACAAGTCGACGAGATGACGTTGCATGATTCTCGGGAAATGGACTACAGTGGTAAGCTCCAAAACATGAGCTGGTTCTGCTACAAACATGTGAACACGATGTCCCAGACAAGCATGACCACGTAGTAGTCTTACAATGAAACACTACCGAGTTCAGGTGGGGAACCATCATTGTGGATAACGAAGTCCTTGATTAAGCCCGGGTTAGCTCTTAAAAAGGAACTTCTTCTCCTTGAACAAATCAATCAGTGGCTTGGTGTGCTAGGAACACATATGGAGTGGAGGTAATTAATCTGCCAAGCCATAGAATACTTCGCACATATGCATGACTGATTTGGGATGATTCCAAGGGAAACAAAACAATCCTTTCTCAAATTCATGGCGGCAACTTACACCTAATGCACGTGAACTTAGAGAAAGTCACTTCTTTGATCCAAACATATGCTTCATGAACGAAACATGAAGATAATGCTTATAAAGTTTCCAATACTAGCTGGATGTTCAACACGAATCATGGAGAAGGTAGCAGTGTTGCTGATGGGCTCAACAACAATTCATCCAGGTTTCCATGGAGATGGAATTCCATAATTATGTGAACAAGTGATAGCATTGGTCAGACCCAAAAGATATAATGGTGTATGCTCGAGGGATCAACCACGAGTAAGAAAACATTATGCACATCGTTGGTTCTGATTTGATTTGATGATAGCCCACACTCAAATGAAAGTTTTGATATGACAATAGGTCCAACAACTGATCACAGGGACCAATCGATGAAGATATCATCTATCTTCAACACACGCAAATATATCCCTTGAGATGAACTAAGCTGGCAAGCTTTTATCTTCCAAATCTCCAAGTTATTGTTTAGCTTAACCAACTAGCTCAGGGGGGGGGGGTAACCGACACAAATTCTTGGAGAATGTCTGGTTTGCAAGAAACCAACTTGACAACGAACTCCACATAGCGGTCAGGTGACAACCTGGTAATACTTCCTAGAATATATTCGAAAAATCACGAACCACCGATATGTTACAAGGTTCGAGAACAATATTTCTTTTCAGGGCAAGATGATATGAGCAAAAGAGGGAGGAATGACACAATCCTAACTCATGGATCGAAGAGTGCACCGGGGAAAATGGACTAGGTCGCACGATAAATCTTATGATGATGATGATTCAATAACCAACATGCTAAGAATGAAATTATTGTCCATTAACTACCAAGCAACAGAGTTGCTAGGAGTATTGATTTCACACATCACGATTCACTTGCCGGCATTCCGGTTACAACAACACGGAACCAAGGAATGAACAATGATGGCAAGAAGTATCACTAAATCAAGAACTCATAAGAGGTGGTGCAATTCTCATGACATTCTTGATAAGAAGAAGGTGATACTCCACGGTAGAACAGAGTAAAAGCTAGATTGGCATTTTGATCTGCAGATTACAACTGCTTTGACCCAATCCTAGAAATGGATAAGGTACTGGAGTTTGTTTCTCCTAGTCATTCTGAGATAGAATGGCTTGACGGAACACAAGAGTAAAGGCAACGATGAACGAATGCACGCAAACTCTTGACTATCAATTGATAGACAAAGGTCAGAAACAACTAAAGAGGCACAACTCAAAGGAACATATATTTTTCTGAGTTGTGGATGCATAGATTAGTATGTCGAGCAAAGCTCAACATTTCTTCCGGATAACCCATGCAGAAAGGTAGAACTGGCAGAATCACAATGTAGAATGGAGAACCCATTAAGAGCACTCTGATTGTGATATTCTGGTTCAAGAGAACTCCTGCCATATTGGTTCATGGTATTGGAAGAACGTTGTACCATGGACCTCGAGGACTATCGCAAAGGTTACTAATATCCTAAAGGAACTATCAAACACTATCAACATGAGGTAAGTAGGGTGAATCTCGGGTTAAAGAACCCATGAATAGAATACCTACCACTACACGGCATCAGGGGATGCTTTCGAGAATAATGGCCAGAATCACACACCGGGGATACAAAACATGGCTAGATCACTAGGTGACTCCCTGAAACACCTAGGGTCATAATAATAACTCCAACATGCACGTCAAGGCAACGGAGTACCTCAACACACCGATTAGTGTGCTTAATCTGGCCCAAAAATACAACAGGAACATGGAGGAAAGATTTGCAAGTGCATCAGACTATTTAGAAACCTAGGATGACTCGGACAGCATAACGGTTGTAAATTCTCAAAATGATTTGAGACATCCTGCAAAATGGTGGCATAACCACTCAACATCACAATATCAAAGTTCTGAGGCCGGATATGACATATGGAAGTAGTAGGAACTGAACTGAGGCTTGAACTCAACAATCCTAGGCAATTACGGTTTAGCAACTCGTCATCCTAAGAGATAGAAGAGAAGCCTAGTTCTTAACCCCCGTAGAAAAGAAGAGGGTGACTCATATCAGAAGGCATAGGGTATAAGAAGTAAAAAGAGCCTTACGTTCCCTTCCACAATCAATTCCCCTACATAACTAAAGCATTTCTAGACACAACTTCGACGAGTTTGGCTTGGTAATCCTACAGGCAGTCAGGCTCTGATACCAACGCTGTCAGGACCCCGATCCTAAGTCACACCGATCTAGCATGTAACACTTCATATCACTTTGCGGCCTCACGCACGGTATTTCCACGGGTGCCACCTTACCTGGCCCGGGACCGTTTGCGCCTTTTGGCTCACGTATATGATAATGTCGCTAGCATCCATATGACAGAGAACCCGGGCCGACATGGCTAGTCGTGAACCCAAAGCGGCACCAACCTATGGGGACAGGCATACATGAATCACATCGAGCATGTCGGTCAGCAGCGTGTGAATCCGGGCTGTAGCACTGGGCTAACATGACTCCGGTGAACCGGGCTGTAGCGGACTACTATGTCTCATGGAAGCACTAGACTACATTTCCCCATAAGAGAGGCTGCCAAGGATAAACAACTAGATTGTCGGATCCCACACATACCAAGCATTTCAATCATACACACAATATGCTCGATATGTGTAAATACAACATGGCACCACAACATAACTCTACGACTCAAGCATTTATTCATTAGGCTCCGAAGAGCGAGATATTACAAACATGGGTCTCATGACCCAACATTCAGAGCATACAAGTCAAAGCACATGCGGAAGCTTAACATGTCTGAGTACAGACATCTACAAATGAAAAAGGCTAAGAAGCCTGACTATCTACAAGACCCTCCCAAGGTACAAGATCGTAGCTGAGGTAACAAGCTAAACGTCGAAGTCCAAGCGGAACTACTAGCGGGACTGAAGTCTCTCTGCAAAACATAAAATAAGCAAATGTGAGTACAAATGTACCCAGCAAGACTTACATCAGAACTAACTACATATGCATCGGTCTCAACAAAGGGGGTGGTGGAGTTTAACTGCAGCAGGCCAGCTTTGACTCGATGGCTATCCCGAACTACGACTGCAATTAACTCTTTGAGGTGGCGCACACGAGTCCACAAATTCACCATACCAATACACCACTATGGATCCGCTCCCGTCTCCCTGCGAGAACGCCATCCATAGCACTCACACTTATCTTGCGCATTTTAGAGTATCCACTTTCGCTTGTCTATGAACTATGCAAGGGGTCCAAGTTTCCATATCCGAGGAATCCGGCTATTCAAATAGATAATGATAACCCTGCAGGGGTGTACTTCTTCACACACGCTCCCACCACTTACCGTCGTTTACACGACATGTACTCGGCAACCTTCAAGCGGAAGCCCAACGAGGGTGTCGGCCACGGCCTACCTAAACACTCAAGTCTCTAGTCCAGGTTTATCGCCTATCCAGGTTCCATCCACAGGGAGTCCGGCCGAGGTTTCCACATACGGCCCCGAACGATGTGAACAGGGTTCCCGAGACACCAAACGGGCGCCCGATACACCGTGCCACAGTGGATCTACCGCATCATAGCCCACCCTTAGGGTCAGCGCTATGCACGACCGCCAACACATAACCTACAAACACCAGAAACTAGTTGCAACTCCTGGATAGAGTACTAGGGTGATCAAGAAGCCGAGAGGGTCAATTAAAAATCCCAATGAGTGGTAGTAGTTGTTCATGGATCACAGACACAGAACTCAGTTCCTGAGGGCGGTTTCAATGAGACAACCCACCATGTACTCCTACATGGCCTCTCACCGCTACCTTTACCAAATCGTGTTCACACACTTAGCTCACACACAGTAGGACATGTTCACACACCTCCGATTCATTCCCGATGAATCAGACCTGACACAACTCTAGGCAATAGCAGGCATGACAAACAAGCATGAATGAGTAGGCACATCAGGGCTCAAACAACTCCTACTCATGCTAGTGGTTTCATCTATTTACTGTGGCAATGACAGGTCATGCAGAGGAAAGGGGTTCAACTACCGCAGCATGTAACAGTTGAATCGTTGTTGTCCTAATGCAGTAAAAGAGAGCAGGAGCGAGAGAGTGGGATTGTATCAGAATGAACAAGGGGTTTTGCTTGCCTGGCACTTCTGAAGATATTATTGGGTCTTCATCAGTGTCAACGATCACAGCGTCAGTACAACGTCTATCGAGAGGGGACAACCACTGGCAATAGAGAAGGAACACAATCAATGCAATGCTCAACATGATGCATGATAATGACATGGCAATATGTTGTTGATTGAGCTAATGCAACTAGCAACACAATTAAATGAAGTTGGTTTGAATACAAGATTCAAATTCAAACTCCATATATGATTAGTTAAATGCCATTTATTTGTTTTGTCCAAAACAGAGGACAAACATTGTTCAAACATGCATTAAAATGCCATAAACAGATTCCTTGAATTTTTCTGATAATTTTTCATATATAAATTATTTCATTCTGAGTTATAGATTATTTTCTATGATTTTTAGAAGTTTTAGGCATTTTCTGAAAATAAATAAATCATTTAGATTTATTTAAAATCCAGAAAAGGTTTTACTGCGTCAGCATGACGTAAGAGTGACGTCATCAGGTCAACTATGGCTGGCCAGGTCAAACCTGACCAGTGGGACCCACTGGTCAGTGACTCAGTCCACTAACTGAGTTAGTTAGTGTTAAACTAACCCTAACCAGGCTGTTAGCAGGGCGGGGCCCACATGTCAGTGACTTGTTTAGTTGTCTAAATTAGTTAGTTCTAATTAATCTAGAGTTAACTAATCAGGGGCTTGGGCCCACACGTCAGGAAGCAGGGGAGGTCAAACAGGGGTCAAACCCTGCCGGCGTTGAGTCGCCGGCGAGGCCGAGACAGCGGAGGGGCTCAGATTTTTCCCTCCGGCGACCAAATTAGCGGCCGAGACCACTGGTGCGAAGCCCAGGCTCTCGCGCATCCAATGGAACACGCAGGAGACCGTGGGATGGCCGGAGGCGACGAAGGCATCAAGGTCAGCGGCGGCCGGAGCACGGGCTCGACGGATTCGTCGCTACGGTGAGCAAGGCGTGCATTGCTTGGCATCTACGGCATCTGCACGTGCTAACGAGGCTGTTGGGCATGCTAGCATGACCAAAGGGTCACCGGATTGATGCCAGCGACGAGCTCGGGCGGAGGTGAGCTTCGGCCTCGATGAACACGACGGCTACGGTGTGCAAAAGGACGCGGCGTTAGGGGAAAAGTGACCGGAGGCTCACAGCACGTCGATTGAAGTACTCGTCGGGCTCGGGGAAGGCCTGCAGACGACGGAGCGACGACGGCGATCGCCGGATCCCGCGGAAGAAGATGGCGGCGTTCAGGAAGAAGCAGGGCTTCCCGACCCGCGCGGCTCGGCAAGGAGGAGTAGGGCGACGGGGCGGTTCTTCTAGACACGACGGAGAGGCGGGGTAGTGGCTTTGGCCGCGGTGAACGGCGTCGGTGGCGGTGGGCATGCTCGGCCATGGGGAGGGAAAGCAGAGGAGCGAGGGGGGGAGAGAACCAGAGAGCGAGAGAGAGGCAGAGAGGTGCGTGGCATCTCCAGGGCGACGTCGGGAAGGCGGCAGCAAGCAGGAGGTGGCGCGCGCGTGCTGGCGCGCGTCGGGCACATGCCCTCCTGCCTACTGGCAGGAGGTTGAAGACGGTGGCGACTGCGGTGGGCTGGGCCAGCTAGAGTTGGGCCAGGTGGGCTGCCAGGAGGTAAGCGCCAGGTAACTCTTCCCTCTTCTCTTTCTATTTTCATTTATTTAATTCTCTCTTGTTTGTTTTGAATTAGTAGAAATACTAATCCATTTTAGAAAATTCTGAATATAATCATAGGCACCTTTGGAATTACTCCCAACAGCCTAAAATTACTTTCAAAAGTATTTGGGCATTTAAAAGTATTTATAGTATTTTAAATGCCCAAATGCAAATAGTTATGTCTTAATTCAAAAATCCAAAATGGCGCCAAAATTTATGAACCCATTTTTGGCAGAGATTTTAGCCAGAACCAAAAATGATGAACATTTTTTAAGGGCATATTGGGTTCATTGAAAATATTTAAAGTTGGGCCTATTTGCATTGCTTTGGGGCTAGGGGTTTGATCATCCCCATTTCAGTTTCATAAAAAAATAAACATGATGCCATGATGATCATGCAAGAGTAAGCAAAGCTAAGCTAGGGTTGTGACATTTACTAACTCTAACATTAGGATCCCGTGACCACATTCACTCCAAAGTTGGATTATCCATAGTTTTTTCCTTAGAATAGTATTCTGGATAGTACACACACTGTCGTGTTGACTACGAAGTGGTATCCAACGTACCTCTTTCATTATGCATGTTTCATCATGAATGATCCTTGTCTTTGCAAATGCTCAATGCTGAACTACCCCCTGTTACATGTTAGCAGGATGGTTAGACCCGTTGGTCGTGGCCGTGGTGCCAACGATCCACCACCGCCTGAATTCTTTGCCGGAATGATGCAACAATTTGAGCTGAACCGCCAGTTCATGGAAGGAATGATGGCTCAGTTTCCTCGTCCGAACATGAATCAACAGCCAACCCCAGTAACTCTGCAGGTCTTCATGCGTCTCAACCCAACTATTTACCGCAGCTCAACTCAACCCCTTGATGCTGATGACTGGCTCTGCGACATCACATATGAAATGGAGTCTGCTAGTGTGGCCCTTGCTAGCTATGTCACCTTTGCATCTTTCTTTCTAAAGGGTCCCGCTACTCAATGGTGGGACAACCAAAGGTGTACCCTGCCTGCTGGAACGGTCATCACTTGGCCGGATTTCCAAGCTACCTTTCTTGCCCGCTTCATTCCTCGGGGAATCATGGATAGGAAGAAGCGAGATTTCCGCAACCTCACCCAAGGCAACAAGACTGTAGATGCTTATCAGCGGGAATTTCTGGACTTGTCTCGTTATGCTGAAGAAGACATTGCAACCGATGCTCGTAAGCAAGAGAAGTTTCATGATGGACTTCACCCTGATATCAAGCTAGCACTACTCATTCACCACTTTGCCGACTTTGCCACCTTGGTGAACAATGCTATTCAAGTTGAGACTGGTCTTCAGGAACACCAGGGATCCCTTAGGCGCAGTCGTGACGGTGGCTCATCTTCGGGCCTGTCAGCACAGAAGCGTCGGATATGGATCCCCCACAACATGTACCACCCAACTGCACAGGCACCAAGACAGTCTTATGTTGCACCTCGTCTCCCCCTCCACCACAGAGGGAGCCCCTTCGGGCTGTACCACCCCAAGCTTCTGCTCGCAATCCCAATGATGGTCTGTGCTTCAAGTGTGGCCTTCTGGGTCATCACTCTAGGAACTGTCCTCAGAATCAGAATCAACTGGCTCTTCCTGCTGCCGGTCGTGGTAACAATCAACCCCGCAACAACAATGCCCGACCTTATGGTTGTGGGCAGGCTAACAACATTGATCTGAATGAAGCTCAAGACCAACCTGCCACTTTGATGGGTACTCTTCTTGTTAATTCATTACCAGCTTCTGTTTTATTCGATTCGGGAGCATCGCATTCATTTATGTCAGAAAAGTTTGCATACACACACGACATTCGATGCGAGCCCATGAACACTCCGATAGTGGTACGCACCCTTGAGGGCCGATGTCAAACTACCATGATTGGTCGCAACATTCCCGTTGAGATTGAAGGGTTGGAATTCCTTGTTTCTCCCATTACTTTGGAGTCTTCCAATATTGACCTCATTCTGGGAATGGAATGGTTGAAAGCGCATACTGCTTCTATCGTTTGCGCCACCAAGGTCGTTCACCTCCTACATCCTTTCGATGAGATAGTAAGCTACCATGCTCAACTTGTTCAAAACGATGAAGCGTGACTTTATGTCTTGAATGCATTGAACGCAACACCTCTTGAGGGAATTGAAAAGATTCCAGTTGTTCGCGACTTCCTAGACGTCTTTCCAGAAGAACTTCCAGGAATACCTCCTGCTCGGGCTGTCGAGTTCATCATCGACTTGAAACCAGGCACTGTTCCTATTGCCAAACGACCCTACAAGATGCCGCCTCATGAGCTCCTTGAACATAAGGAGGAAATCGACAAATCTCTTCGCAGTGGTTTCATTCGTCCGAGTTCCTCTGATTGGGGAGCACCTTCTCTCTTTGTGAAGAAGAAGGATGGAACGGATCGTTTGGTCCAAGACTACCGTCCTATCAACCAAGCTACAATTCAGAACAAATATCCCCTTCCTCGGATCAATGATCTGTATGATCAATTGGCTGGTTCATCGATATTCTCTAAACTCGACTTGAGGTTGGGTTACCACCAGATCTGTGTTCGTGAAGAGGATATTCCAAAAACTGCATTCTCACTCGTTATGGTTCTTACGAGTACACCGTCATGTCTTTTGGCTTGACCAATGCTCCAGCCACATTTTCCCGTCTGATGAACTACATATTCATGGATTACCTCGACAAGTTCGTCGTGGTCTAGCTGGATGATATCCTGGTATATTCGAAGAACATGTTGAACATCTTTGACTTGTTCTAGAGAAGCTTCGAGAACATCAACTTTATGCCAAGTATTCCAAGTGCGAATTCTGGCTTCCTGAAGTAACCTACCTTGGGCATGTCATCTCCAAGGATGGTATTGCCGTCAACCTAGGCTATTCTTGACTGGACCCCTCCGAAGACTGTCAAGCAAGTCAGAAGCTTTCTCGGTCTAGCCAGCTATTGTCGCTGCTTTGTCGAGAACTTCTTCAAGATCGCCAAGCCACTGACCAATCTGCTACACAAAGGCGTTAAGTTCGATTGGACAGACAAATGTCAGGAAAGTTTCCAGGCAATCAAGGACAAGCTGACTTCTTCCTCAGTGCTTGCTCTCCCTGATTCTTGCAAGGACTTCGTCATCTATTGCGACGCTTCACGACAAGGATTAGGCTGTGTCCTAATAAAAGAGCACAGAGTGATTGCTTATGCCTCACGTCAAGTGCGCCCTCACGAAGACAACTACCCAGTTCATGACCTTGAGCTTGCTGCGGTTATCTATGCACTGAAGCTATGGCGACAGTACCTTCTCGGCAATCGTTGCGAGATCTTCACTAATCATCAAAGTCTGAAGTATTTGTTTACTCAGCCAGATCTGAACCTCCGTCAGCAGCGATGGATGGAAGCTATTGCTGACTACAACTGCGGTATATCCTATACCCTTGGTAAGGCTAATGTAATGGCCGATGCCCTGAGCCGTAAGTCTTATTGCAATAACCACATGGTCTACAAAGCTCAACCCCGCCTTTATGAAGAGCTATGCAAGCTGAACCTTCAACTAGTTCCACAGGGTTCTCTGAATAACCTTGTCTTGGAACCAACTCTTCTAAAAGCAATTAAGTCCACACAAGCCAAGGATGCTCATGTTGATTTGATGAAAAAGGATCTTGCCTTAGAGAAATCCAGAGATTTCTCACTTGGTGAAGATGGAACCTTATACTTCAGAGATCGCATTGTAGTACCCCGGTTCAAGCTTATGACAGAGAAGGTGATGAAAGAAGCGCATGACACCCCTCTCTCTATTCATCCGGGAAGTACCAAGATGTACTTAGACATCCGTCAGAAATATTGGTGGTCCAAGATGAAGCAAGATATTGCTCGATATATCAAAGAATGTGACGTTTGTCGTCGCGTCAAAGCAGAACATCAGAAACCGGCTGGACTTCTGCAACCTCTCCCTATTCCTGAATGGAAGTGGGATAAGATTTAGATGGACTTCGTCACTGGCCTTCCCAAGTCACAGAAAGGTAACGATGCTATCTTTGTCGTCATCGACCAATTCTCGAAGGTTGCTCACTTTCTGCCAGTCAAGGAGACAATCACTGCTAGTCAACTAGCAAACTTGTATATCCCCCGGATTGTGTCACTCCATGGCATTCTGAAGGAGATCAGTTTAGACCATGGCAGTATTTTCACTTCAAAGTTCTGGGATAGTTTCCAAGAGGAAATGGGAACTCATATTACCTGGAGCACTGCTTATCATCCCCAATCCCAAGGCCAAGTAGAGCGAGTCAATCAAATTCTTGAAGACATGCTTCAGGCTTGTGTTATTTCTTTCGGTAAGAAGTGGGAAGAATCTCTCCCTTATGAGGAGTTCTCTTATAACAACAGCTATCAAACCGTCTTGAAGATGTCAGCCTTCGAAGTGCTTTATGGACGTAAGTGCCGAACCCCTCTGAATTGGCCAGAAATTGGGGAACGGACGCTCATTGGTCCTGACATTATTCAACAAGCTGAAGAGCAGGTTCGCATTGTCCGGGATAATCTCAAGGCGGCCCAGTCCCGCCAGAAGAGCAACTATGACCGAAAACACTGGGGTTCAACTTATCAACCTAGTGAACAAGCTTATTTGCGTGTCACTCCTTTGAGAGGCACTCATCGGTTCGGAGTCAAGGGCAAGCTAGCTCCGCGCTACATTGGTTCCTTCCGCATCCTCGCCTGTCATGGACTGGTGGCTTATCAATTGGAGTTGCCACCTCAGTTCTCTCATGTCCATGATGTCTTCCACGTGTCGCAACTTCGTCGATGCTTCAAGGATCCAGAACGTGAAGTGGATCCAGAACTGATTGAAGTACAAGATGATCTCACATACAAGGAGCATCCGACCTGCATTCTTGAAGAAGCTGAACGTCGAACACGCCAGAAGGTTACCAAGTTCCTCAAAGTGCAATGGTCAAATCATTCTAAAGATGAAGCCACTTGGGAACGCGAGGATAACCTCCGTGCTGAATACCCCGACCTGTTCCCTTCTACCTCTTAATTCTGGGGACGAGAATTTCTTTTAGAGGAGGAGAGTTGTAACACCCCGGTGTAATGATGCTACAGTAACCCCTGGGGTAAGTTAATCATTATGCCATAATAGTGCTTGGTCACTTTGATCAATATTCCATTTCAAATTCCAGTTCAATTCAATTTCAAATTGTGTGAATTTCAAAAAAATTCTCAAACATGAAAACTAAAATGTTCATCATGTGTAAAATATTCTCCTTGTAATCTTGGTGGTGAACCAACATTTTTGCAAAATGCCTAAGTGGCCTAAAATAGCTAAAACAGAAAAAGCTTAAAAAAATAAAAAAAGGAAAAGCAGAGGAGAGAGAGAGAGAGAGAGAGAGAGAGAGAAGTGCCCCTGCCCCCTGGGGCCAAGCCCACCTGGGCCGGCCCAACTCCCCCTCACCCAGGCTGGCCCACCTACCTCTCCCCAGTTTTTGTTCTCCCCCCTGTTCGTCCGACCGAGCGCGTCCCGCTCGTCCCCGCCGGACTGGGCATGCCGCCCCGTACTCCACGACACCGGCGAGAGGGGATAAGGCCCCGACACCTCGCTCCCCTCCTCTCTTGTCTCTCCCGCTTCCCCCCTCGTCCTCTCCACCTCTCCCCTCTCCTCTCGCTCGCTCGATTCCTTCTCCCCACTGCCCGAGCGCGCCCGCCGTTGTCGCCGCGTCGACCTCGCGGCCACCGTCATCCCCCCGCATCGCCGACATGCCGTAGGCATCTGCCGTCCTCCTCCACGTCGACCGATGCCCGCCGTTGGAGCCAGAAGGCACCACAGCGCTGGATCCACCTCGTCCCCTTCCGCCTCGGCTGCCGGTGGTTCCCGTCGACCGCGGCCTCCCTCTGCGCTCCCGTTCACTCACGGGGCCTCCTTGCGCCTGCACGGTGAGCTCCGCCTATCCTCCCTCCTCTTCCTGCTCGCCTTCGGGCACGTCCGCGACCGCCACCGCAACCGTGCTCCGGCCGCCGCCATTGCTGCCGTTGACGTGCTCCCGAGCCGTTACGAGCTCGGCCGACTGCCCTGGCGTGCTCCTCGTGTGCCGTAGACCCCGGCTAGTTGTTTACTTTGGCCGCTCGCGCTCTCTAACCCAAACCTGTGGGCACCTGAAGCCGCCGTCGCCGCCTTTGCTCATCGTGGACGCCTCTGTCGGCCACCTCCGCCCGTTCCGATGCTGCAGATCGATGCGCGGAGGAGTACCCGTTCAAACGCAGGCAAAACCGCGCGAAACGGTGTCTCGTAGCACCATCCTCATCGTCGCCCGAGCGCGATCGCCGCCCTCGCTGCTCGTCGGCGACGCCATCGCCCCCAGTCGACGCGCCTTCATGTGCTCGTTCGAACCCGCCTAGCCGCACCTATCCCCGTGCCCCGTAGCGATTTTCTGGCGAAGTCCGGCGATGCTCCGCCGCGTTGAGCTCGCCAGAGCCAACTCTGGCGCCGTCCGCCGATGTGGCTGGCCGGGCCCCACCCCTGGCTCACTGCCAATGGGCCCTACGGGCCCAAGTTGACTGGGTTGACCCAGTCAACTACTAACTGGACAGCCCAGTGCGACTGACGTGCGAGTTCCACCGCTTAATCCTCTAATTAAAACTAATTAGTTTAGTTAATTAGCCACTTTCATGTGGGCCCAATAGTTTTACTAACTAAATTTAGATTAGTTTGAACTCTGTTTAACCCACTGTCTATGATAGGTGGGTCCCCCATGTCAGTTTTGACCAGTCAACCGGACTGTTGACTGCTGACGTCATCAACGCGTCATGCTAATGTCATATTTCCTTTCTATTAATTTAATTAATTTCACAAATGTTTAAAACTTTGAAAAATCATAGTAATTAAACCGTAACTCCAATGAAAAGTTGCTCAGAAACATCCAACGAATCGGAATACGTGGTCCTTTCATCTGTCACGTGCTCCTAGCATGCTGAACATGGAACCGTCCCCTCTCTTTCGTTTGTCCGAGAAAAGCCAGACGCCGGGAAAACCCCTCCGGATGTTTTCCCTCTCTGTCTACAATGTGTAGTACTGTGTTAGAGCACTCCTAGCGTAGCTTACTGCCATGTCGTGCTTTCTATTGCATTTGTATGCTTGGTATTTATTGTTTCTTCCCCCTCTTCTCTCCGGTAGACCCCGAGAACGATGCTGATGCCCTTGTGATCGACTACGTCGACGATGACACTTCTTCCTTTTCAGCAAAGCTTCCAAGCAAGCAAACCCCCTTGAGCATTCCGATATCGCCCAATTCTTTCCCTCTCATTCTTGCATTAGAACTGCTACTGCTTTATGTATGATCCTACTCTGATGGATAGCCTGTTTTTGTTACCTGCTTTCATATCTGACCTGCTTATCCTAAACTTCTTAGTATATGTTGGTTAGAGATCCATCAGTGACCCCACCTTGTCCCAGTTGCCTCGCTTTATGTTCGATGACTCGATCAACGTGATCGACGTCAAAGCCCCGACACCGCACATCTAGCCCCCTAGTTGTACGACTCCACAGAGTTACCATCGAGTGCCGAGGGTGGAACCTCATACATCGCTCCTGATGAGAGCTCTATAGTGTAGCTATTCGGTCGTGGCCATCGAGGGTGATTTCCTCCTTAAACACTTCCGATACGGCTCTATCGTGCAACCCCTCAAGTGTGAACCTCGAGGGTGGATCCTCTTACGTTCAACTTGGTGATTACATCGAGTGGAATTCACCGGGGGTGATTCCTCGGGTTTCCCCCTTGGTGTTAGACACATAGTTACTATGGTTACTATGACTTTACACTGAACCATGTTACTAAAGACGGGTCGGCCCTGAGGGGTACCCGCACGAGCTTAATAGCGAGTGATGTGGAGTCGGGTTGACCTGGAAGGTGCCCGCGAGATACTTACGAGGCATGGACGGGCATTCCTAGCCCTTGCCGCAAGTACTCGAGACGGGGCGACGGGGTCACATCTTTCGTGAGTCTTTGCATGTTACCGCGCGTTACTAATCCACTACGATTTGGATATTTGATCTGAGGGGCCTCTGGCCTAATAGCACTAACCATCACGTGGGCATTGTATGGGCGTTCTGCATCATATGCATCAGCCGAAGCTTAATCGACGTCAGCGACTGAGCGGCGCGCGTCGGGTTGGACCACGTAAGCTCCTGCCTTGTTTAATGAGGTAGCTAGGTCTGCTCACCGGCCGCGTACGCAACGTGCATGAGTTCCCAGGGCGATGGCCCAAGACCCCTGGGGCATAGGTTTAGTCCGGCGTGCTTGACCTCTCTATTAAGCCTAGGTCTGGTTGCGGCGTATTGTTTGGCCAAGGCCGGGCATGACCCAGGAAAGTGTGTCCAGCCAGAGTTAATCGAGCGTGGTGGGTAAGTTGGTGCACCCCTGCAGGGAAGAAAACATCTATCGATAACCTGTCCTACGGTAACGGACACTTGGAGTTGTATCCCGATCGATACAACTAGAACTGGATACTTGAGATGAGACATGGTTATGAGAAATGGATAGTATGGCTCTGGGATTGCTTTCTCGCAGGGAGTCGAGAAAGGATCTCTTGCCGAGGTTGATAACACTACTGCTACTTTACATTATGTTAATCTATACTCTTCTATATGCTGCATGATGCTTGAAGATGCTAGTATTCGATAGGCTAGGCTTTCCCCTTCTCTTCTGGCATTCTACAGTTTAGTCCACAGATACAACCCATTTCCTTTGATACAGACGCATACTTAGTTTAGATCTGATGTAAGTCTTGCGAGTACTTTGGATGAGTACTCACGGTTGCTTTGCTACCTCCTTTTCTCCCATACCCATTTGTTGTGACCAGATGACGGATCCCAGGAGCCAGATGACACCATTGATGACTACTGCTACCTCGAGGGTGCCTACTACTACGTGACGACCGCTAATGACTTGGAGTAGTTAGGAGGTTCCCAGGCAGGAGGCCTTGCCTTTTTGATCGTTGTTGTTTTGTGCTAGCCTTCTTAAGGCAAACTTGTTTCACTCATGTCTGTACTCAGATAATGTTGCTTCCGCTGACTCTTTTGTTTTCGAGCTTATGTATTCGAGCCCTCGAGGCCCCTGGCCTGTAATATAAAGCTTGTATTATTTTAATTTGTGTCTAGAGTTGTGTTGTGATATCTTCCCGTGAGTCCTTGATCTTGATCATACACATTTGCGTGTATGATTAGTGTACAATTGAATCGAGGGCGTCACAATACCCCCTCCGATGGAGCTCCGGAAAAGGCCCCAATATGGGATCTCATGGATACAGAAAGTTACGGCGGTGGAATTAGGGTTTTGGCTCCGTATCTGGTAGTTTGGGGGTACGTAGGTATATATAGGAGGAAGGAGTATGTTGGTGGAGCAACAGGGGGCCCACGAGGGTGGAGGGCGCCCCCAGGGGGTAGGCGCACCCCCTACCTTGTGGCCTCCTGGTTGATGTCTTGACGTAGAGTCCAAGTCCTCTGGATCACGTTCGTTCCGAAAATCACGTTCCCGAAGGTTTCATTCCGTTTGGACTCCGTTTGATATTCTTTTTCTGTGAAACTCTGAAATAGGCAAAAATAGCAATTTTGGGCTGGGCCTCCGGTTAATAGGTTAGTCCCAAAAATAATATAAAAGCGTATAATAAAGCCCAATAATGTCCAAAACAGAATATAATATAACATGGAACAATAAAAAATTATAGATACGTTGGAGATGTATCAAGCATCCCCAAGCTTAATTCCTATTCGTCCTCGAGTAGGTAAATGATAAAAACAGAATTTTTGATGTGGAATGCTACTTGGCACATTTACAATGTAATTCTTCTTAATTGTGGTATGAATATTCAGATCCGTAAGATTCAAGATAAAAGTTCAATATTGACATAAAAATAATAATACTTCAAGCATACTAACTAAGCAATTATGTCCTCTCAAAATAACATGGCCAAAGAAAGTTCATCCCTACAAAATCATATAGTTTAGTCATGCTCCATTTTCGTCACACAAGAATGCCCTCATCATGCACAACCCCGATGACAAGCCAAGCAATTGTTTCTTACTTTAGTAATCTCAAACTTTTTCAACCTTCACGCAATACATGAGCGTGAGCCATGGATATAGCACTATGGGTGGAATAGAATATAATGATGGGGGTTATGTGGAGAAGACAAAAAAGGGAGAAAGTCTCACATCAACGAGGCTAATCAATGAGCTATGGAGATGCCCATCAATTGATGTTAATGCAAGGAGTAGGGATTGCCATGCAACGGATGCACTAGACCTATAAATATATGAAAGCTCAATAAAAGAAACTAAGTGGGTGTGCATCCAACTTGCTTGCTCACGAAGACCTAGGGCATTTGAGGAAGCCCATTGTTGGAATATACAAGCCAAGTTCTATAATGAAAAGTTCCCACTAGTATATGAAAGTGACAAAACAAAAGACTCTCTGTCATGAAGATTATGGTGCTACTTTGAAGCACAAGTGTGGTAAAAAGGATAGTAACATTGTCCCTTCTCTCTTTTTCTCTCATTTTTTGGGCCTTCTCTTTTTTTAATGGCCTTTCTCTTTTTTTATTTTTTTTATTTTTCCTCACTTGGGACAATGCTCTAGAAAATGATGATCATCACACTTCTATTTATTTACAACTCGATAGTAGAACAAAGTATGACTCTATATGAATGCCTCCGGCGGTGTACCGGGATATGCAATGAACCAAGAGTGACATGTATGAAAGGATTATGAATGGTGGCTTTGCCAAAAATACTATGTCAACTACATGATCATGCAAAGCAATATGACAATGATGAACGTGTCATGATAAATGGAACGGTGGAAAGTTGCATGGCAATATATCTCGGAATGGCTATGGGAATGCCATAATAGGTAGGTATGGTGGCTGTTTTGAGGAATATATAAGGAGGTTTATGTGTGAAAGAGCATATCATATCACGGGGTTTGGATGCACTGGCGAAGTTTGCACCAACTCTCAATGTGAGAAAGGGCAATGCACGGTACCGAAGAAGCTGGCAATGATGGAAAGGTGAGAGTGCGTATAATCCATGGACTCAACATTTGTCATAAAGAACTCACATACTTATTGCAAAAATCTACAAGTCATCAAAAACCAAGCACTACGTGCATGCTATCCTAGGGGGATAGATTGGTAGGAAAAGACCATCGCTCATCCCCGACCGCCACTCATAAGGAGGACAATCAAAGAACACCTCATGTTTCAAATTTGTTACATAACGTTTACCATACATGCATGCTATGGGACTTGCAAACTTCAACACAAGTATTTTTCAAATTCACAATTACTCAACTAGCACAACTTTGATATCACTACCTCCATGTCTCAAAACAATCATCAAGCATCAAACTTCTCTTAGTATTCAACACACTCATAAGAAAGTTTTTACTAGTCTTGAATACCTAGCATATTTAGAATTATTTAAGTAAATTACCATGATATTTAATACTCTCAAAATAATCTAAGAGAAGCATGAGAGAATAATAGTTTCTATAAAACAAACCACCACCATGCTCTAAAAGATATAAGTGAAGTACTAGAGCAAAAGCTATATAACTCAAAAGATATAAGTGAAGCACATAGAGTATTCTAATAATTTCCTAATCATGTGTGTCTCTCTCAAAAGGTGTGTACAAGAAGGATAATTGTGGTAAACTAAAAAGAAAAGACTCAAATCATACAAGACGCTCCAAGCAAAACACATATCATGTGGTGAATAAAAATATAGCTCCAAGTAAAGTTACCGATGGAAGTAGATGAAAGAGGGGATGCCTTCCGGGGTATTCCCAAGCTTTGGCTTTTAGGTGTCCTTAGATTATCTTGGGGTGCCATGGGCATCCCCAAGCTTAGTCTCTTGCCACTCCTTGTTCCATAATCCATCAAATCTTTCACCCAAAACTTGAAAACTTCACAACACAAAATTTAAAGTAGAAAATCTCGTGAGCTCCGTTAGCGAAAGAAAACAAAACACCAATTCAAGGTACTGTAATGAACTCATTCTTTATTTATGTTGGTGTTAAACCTACTGTATTACAACTTCTCTATGGTTTATAAACTATTTTACTACCCATAGATTCATCAAAATAAGCAAACAACACACGAAAAACAGAATCTGTCAAAAACAGAACAGTCTGTAGTAATCTGTAGCTAACACAAGATCTGGAAGCCCCAAAATTCTAAAATAAATTTATGGACGTGAGGAATTTATCTATTAATCATCTGCAAAAATAACTAACTAAATAGCACTTTCCAAATAAAAATGGCAGCAATTCTCGTGAGCGCTAAAGTTTCTGTTTTTTACAGCAAGATTAAAAAGACTTCCCCCAAGTCTTCCCAACGGTTCTACTTGGCACAAACACTAATTAAACACAAAAACACAACCAAAACAGAGGCTAGATAAATTATTTATTGAATAACAGAAAGGAAAAATATTGGGTTATCTCCCAACAAGCGCTTTTCTTTAAAGCCTTATAACTAGGCATAATATTTCAATGATGCTCACATGAAAGACAAGAATTGAAGCCCAAAGAGAGCATCATAAAACACATGACAACCACAGATAAGTCTAACATACTTCCTATTCATAGGCATCTTATAGGCAAACGAATTATCAAGGAGAGCAAAAACTAGCATATGCAAAGAAGAGGAAAGAAACAATAGCAATCTCAACATAATGAGAGGTAATTTAGTAACATGAAAATTTCTACCACCATATTTTCCTCTCTCATAATAATTACATGTAGGATCATAAGCAAATTCAACAAAATATCTATCACATAAAATATTTTCAACACGATCCACATGCATGCAAAGTTGACACTCTTCCAAAATAGTGGGATTAACATTAACTAAAGTCATGACCTCTCCAAACCCACTTTTATCAAAGATTTCATAAGATTGAACATTTTCCGAATATGTGGGATCTAAAGTTGACACTCTTCGAAACCCACTTTCAATAATATTGCAAACACTATTATCAATCTCATATTCATCATGGGGCTTAAATAAATTTTCAAGATCATAAGAAGAATCACCCCAATCATGATCATTGCAACAAGTAGAGGACATAGCAAAACTAGCATCCCCAAGCTTAGGGTTTTGCATATTATTAGCACAATTTACATAAATAGAATTCATAATAAAATCATTGCAATCATGCTTTTTATTCAAAGATCTATCGTGAATCACTTCATAAAGTAATTCATCACACTTTTCAGATTTACGAATTTCAAGAAAAACCTCATAAAGATAATCTAGTGCACAAAACTTACTAGCAATTGGTTCATCATACTTGGATCTCTTAAAAAGATTAGCAAGTGGATGAGGATCCATAGGTCTTAGTTTCTCTGTTTAGTAATAAATAAACAACTATTCCAACCATACGAGCAAACAAGAAACGGGCAAAAGAGGCAAATTGGGAAAGAGAGGGCGAATAAAACGGCAAGGGTGAAGTGGGGGAGAGGAAAACGAGAGGCAAATGGCAAATAATGTAATGCGGGAGATAAGGGTTTGTGATGGGTACTTGGTGTGTTGAATTTTGCGTAGACCTCCTCGGCAACGGCGCCAGAAATCCTTCTTGCTACCTCTTGAGCACTGTGTTGGTTTTCCCTTCAAGAGGAAAGGGTGATGCAGCAAAGTGGCGTAAGTATTTCCCTCAGTTTTTGAGAACCAATGTATCAATCCAGTAGGAGGCCACGCACGAGTCCGTCGCACCTACACAAACAAATAAATCCTCGCAACAAACGCGATAAGGGGTTGTCAATCCCTACACGGTCACTTACGAGAGTGAGATCTGATAGATATATAAGATAATATTTTTGGTATTTTTATGATAAAGATGCAAAGTAAAATAAAAGGCAATAAAAATAACTAAGTTTGGAAAGATTAATATGATGGAAGATAGACTCGGGGGCCATAGGTTTCACTAGTGGCTTCTCTCAAGAGCATAAGTATTCACGGTGGGTAAACAAATTACTGTTGAGCAATTGACAGAATTGAGCATAGTTATGAGAATATCTAGGTATGAACATGTATATAGGCATCACGTCCAAGACAAGTAGACCGACTCCTGCCTACATCTACTACTATTACTCCACACATCGACCGCTATCCAGCATGCATCTAGAGTATTAAGTTTAAGAGAACAGAGTAACACTTTAAGAAAGATGACATGATGTAGAGGGATAAACTCATGCAATATGATATAAACCCCATCTTGTTATCCTCGATGGCAACAATACAATACGTGCCTTGCTGCCCCTACTGTCACTGGGAAAGGACACCGCAAGATTGAACCCAAAGCTAAGCGCTTCTCCCATTGCAAGAAAGATCAATCTAGTAGGCCAAACCAAATTGATAATTCGAAGAGACTTGCAAAGATAACCAATCATACATAAAAGAATTCAAAGAATATTCAAATATTGTTCATAGATAAACTTGATCATAAACCCACAATTCATCGGTCTCAACAAACACACTGCAAAAGAAGATTACATCGAATAGATCTCCACAAGAGAGGGGGATAACTTTGTATTGAGATCCAAAAAGAGAGAAGAAGCCATCTAGCTAATAACTATGGACCCGTAGGTCTGAGGTAAACTACTCACACTTCATCGAAGGGGATTTGGTGTTGATGTAGAAGCCCTCCGTGATCAATGACCCCTCCGGCGAAGCTCCGGAAAAGGCCCCAAGATGGGATCTCATGGATACAGAAAGTTACGGTGGTGGAATTAGGGTTTTGGCTCCATATCTGGTAGTTTGGGGGTACATAGGTATATATAGGAGGAAGGAGTACGTCGGTGGAGCAACAGGGGGCCCACGAGGGTGGAGGGCGCGCCTAGGGGGTAGGTGATGACCCATAAGTATAGGGGATCTATCGTAATCCTTTCGATAAGTAAGAGTGTCGAACCCAACGAGGAGCAGAAGGAAATGATAAGTGTTTTTCAGCAAGGTATTCTCTGCAAGCACTGAAATAATTGGTAACAGATAGTTTTGTGATAAGATAATTGGTAACGAGCAACAAGTAACAAAAGTAAATAAAGTGCAGCAAGGTGGCCCAATCCTTTTTGTAGCAAAGGACAAGCCTGGACAAACTCTTATATGATGTAAAGCGCTCCCGAGGACACATGGGAATATCGTCAAGCTAGGTTTCATCACAATCATATGATTCGCGTTCGGTACTTTGATAATTTGGTATGTGGGTGGACCGGTGCTTGGGTGCTGCCCTTACTTGGACAAGCATCCCACTTATGATTAACCTCTATTGCAAGCATCCGCAACTACAACAAAAGTATTAAGGTAAACCTAACCATAGCATGAAACATATGGATCCAAATCAGCCCCTTACGAAGCAACGCATAAACTAGGGTTTAAGCTTCTGTCACTCTAGCAACCCATCATCTACTTATTACTTCCCAATGCCTTCCTCTAGGCCAAATAATGGTGAAGTGTTATGTAGTCGACGTTCACATAACACCACTAGAGGAGAGACAACATACATCTCATCAAAATATCGAATGAATACCAAATTCACATGACTACTAATAGCAAGACTTCTCCCATGTCCTCCGGAACAAACGTAACTACTCACAAAGCATATTCATGTTCATAATCAGAGGGGTATTAATATGCATATAGGATCTGAACATATGATCTTCCACCAAATAAACCAACTAGCATCAACTACAAGGAGTAATTAACACTACTAGCAACCCACAGGTACCAATCCCAGACTTGGAGACAAGAATTGGATACAAGAGATGAACTAGGGTTTGGAGAGGAGATGGTGCTAGTGAAGATGTTGATGGAGATTGACCCCCTCCTAATGAGAGGATCGTTGGTGATGACGATGGCGATGATTTCCCCTCCCGGAGGGAAGTTCCCCGGCAGAACAGCTCCGCCAGAGCCCTAGATTGGTTCCGCCAATGTTCCGCCTCGTGGCGGCAGAGTCTCGTCCGGAAAGATGGCTTATGATTTTTTTCTCATCGAAAGACTCCATATAGCAGAAGATGGCCATCGGAGGGCCACCAGGGGGCCCATGAGGTAGGGGGCGCACCCAGGGGGTAGGGCGCGCCCCCACCCTCGTGGGCAGGGTGTGGTCCCCCTGGTGAACTTCTTGCGCTCAGTATTTTTTATATATTCTGAAAACGTCTTCCGTGAAGTTTCAGGACTTTTGGAGCTGTGTAGAATAGCTCTCTAATATTTGCTCCTTTTCCAGCCCAGAATCCCAGCTGCCGGCATTCTCCCTCTTTATGTAAACCTTGTAAAATAAGAGAGAATAGGCCTAAGTATTGTGACATAATGTGTAATAACAGCCCATAATGCAATAAATATCGATATAAAAGCATGATGCAAAATGGACGTATCAATTCCCCCAAGCTTAGACCTCGCTTGTCCTCAAGCGAAAGCCAAAATCGAAAAATATTTCCACATGTTTAGAGATAGAGGTGTCGATAAAAATAAAATACGGACATGAGGGCATCAGGATCATTCTTAGAGCAGCAACTTATATAATTATTGTTATATGATCTCTTATGCTAGAGTAATAATTCAATCACAATTTCAAGTATGAATCATAAACTTCATTGAAAACTAACAAACTATAATCTCAGTCATTGGAGCAATTGCAATTTATCATAACATAGGAAAGAGTCAATATAAGAGCTTTTCAGCAAGTCCACATACTAAACTATCATATAGTCTTTCACAATTGCTAACACTCACGCAATACTTATGGGTATGGAGTTTTAATCGGACACAGAGAAAGATCGGGGCTTATAGTTTTGCCTCCCAATGTTTTACCTCAAGGGTAATGTCAACAATAATAGTTCATTTAAACTCACATCCAATTAGCCATATATACCAGGATCTTTCCAACATGTTGTTCTTGCCAAAAGATAAAATGTAAAAAGGAAGGGTGAAGATCACCATGACTCTTATGTAAGGTAGGAGATAAAGGTAAAAGATAAGCCCTTCACAGAGGGAAGCAGAGGTTGTCATGCGCTTTTATGGTTGGATGCACAAAATCTTAATGCGAAAGAACATCACTTTATATTGCCACTTGTGATATGGACCTTTATTATGTAGTCTGTCGCTTTTATTTCTTCCATATGACACGATCGTATAAAGCTTATTTCCTCCACACCAATCAATCATACATATTTAGAGAGCAATTCTTATTGCTTGCATCGATGACAACTTACTTGAAGGATCTTACTCAATCCATAGGTAGATATGGTGGACTCTCATGGCAAAACTGGTTTAAGGGTGTT
Source organism: Triticum urartu (assembly GCF_003073215.2). Lineage (NCBI taxonomy): Eukaryota > Viridiplantae > Streptophyta > Magnoliopsida > Poales > Poaceae > Triticum > Triticum urartu. The sequence continues at coordinate 622,224,882 of NC_053028.1, forward strand.
TGGAAGCACAAGTAGTATCTCTACTTGGTGCAAAGAATTTGGCTAGCATGAGGGGGAAAGGCAAGCTGAATCATGTTGGATGATCCCAGACAATATAATTTATCTTAGATGTAAGAAAACATAACCCATTACGTTGTCTTCCTTGTCCAACGTCAACTCTTTAGCATGTCATATTTTAATGAGTGCTCACAATCGTAAAAGATGTCCAAGATAGTATATTTATATGTGAAGACCTCTCTTTCTTTATTACTTCCTATTAATTTCAACGATGACCAAAACTATGTTTGTCAACTATCAACAACTTTTATTCATCATACTTTTTATATGTGAGCTCATTACTCTCCAGAAGATCCATATGATCTCTTTTATTCTTTTTATTCTTTCTCTTTTATTTTATTCCCTCAGGATCATGGCAAAATAATCAAGCCTTTGACTCAACACTAATCTTTATTATATATAGCTCACGGACTCGATTACATAGAAGGATCATAAAGCAAAACTCACAACTAGATCATACTAAAAGCTTTTATTCTACTAGATCAAAATATTACCAAAAGGATCAAACTAAGAAAAACGGTAAAGATAAAAGTGATGGTGATACGATACCGGGGCACTCCCCCAAGCTTGGCAATTGCCAAGGGGAGTGCCCATACCCATGTGATTATGTCTCCTTTGTTGGTGAAGAAGTTGATGGTTTTGTTGATGGCGTAGGCTTGTCGTACTTCTTCCAAGGTATAGGCTCACCATCATAGAAGGATGATCAGGTCTCCTGAAACCTCAAATCTGCAGCCAAACTCATCCTCTTGAATCTATATTCATACTCACAGTTTTGATTTTGCAAGTCATAGATCTGGGCTTGGAGGTGCTCAATTTTCTCATGAAGCTTGAAGATGGCCTCCCCAATGTCCTTGACGTCCAGCTTGTGGTTGTTGGTGAACTCCGTGATCATAATGTGATTGGAATCGAGTCCACGCTCCACCATCTCCTGACACTTGAAAACTTCTTGCTCCAATGCCTCGAGCCTTGCCTCCGTGCTTCCGGTCTTCCTGGGCCCCTCAACATCGCGGATGTGCGACAACCCCTCACGCATCTCAATGGTTTGAGGATGTTGCAGCCCTTCCGCGAGGTAGGGGTTTCTGACCTTCTCGAAGAACTAGTCCTTGGGGGCACTTGAAGAAGACATGACGACCTGGATCTGTTAGAAAAACAGCTCGAAACAAAGACAGGAGATTTTTGCATGATACGGGAGTCAAAACCTCCGGGAGATAATATAATGAATTTTTACTGACCAAAATACGTGTCATGTAAGAAAACGGAGTCCGAAGAGCACACGAGGTGCCCACGAGGTAGGGGGCGCACCCTCCACCCTTGTGGAGCCCTCGTGTCCTTCCCGGACTGCTTCTTATTTTTCTATTTTTCTAAATATTCCAAAACGGAAGAAAATTGCCATTAGAACTGTTTTGGAGTCGGTTTACTTACCGTACCACATACCTATTCCTTTTCGGAGTCTGAAACGTTCCGGAAAGTGTCCCTTATGTATTCCTCCGGGGTTACGGTTTCAATAACATTGGTTTCAACATTTATAGGATTACCTAAGATATAATGTTTAATTCTTTGACCGTTCACCACCTTCGGATTTGTGTCTTCGAAGTTGTTGATTTTTATGGCACCGGAACGATAGACCTCCTCGATAACGTAAGGACCTTCCCATTTAGAGAGAAGTTTTCCTGCAAAAAATCTTAAACGAGAGTTGTATAGCAATACATAATCACCTACATTAAACTCACGCTTTTGTATTCTTTTGTCATGACATCTTTTAACTTTTTCTTTAAATAATTTGGCATTCTCATAGGCTTGGGTTCTCCATTCATCAAGTGAGCTAATGTCAAATAACCTCTTCTCACTAGCAAGTTTGAAATCATAATTGAGCTCTTTAATAGCCCAATAATCCTTATGTTCTAGTTCGAGAGGCAAGTGACATGCTTTTCCATAAACCATTTTATACGGAGACATACCCATAGGATTTTTATATGCAGTTCTATAAGCCCATAATGCATCATCAAGTTTCTTGGACTAATTCTTTCTAGATCTATTAACAGTCTTTTGCAAAATTAATTTGAGTTCTCTATTACTCAATTCTACTTGACCACTAGACTGTGGGTGATAAGGAGATGCAATTCTATGATTAACATCATATTTAGCAAGCATTTTACAGAAAGCACCATGAATAAAATGTGAACCACCATCAGTCATTAAATATCTAGGGACTCCAAACCTTGGAAAAATAACTTCTTTAAGCATTTTAATAGAAGTGTTATGATCAGCACTACTAGTTGGAATAGCTTCTACCCACTTAGTAACGTAATCAACAGCAACTAAAATATGTGTATATCCATTAGAGGAAGGAAACGGTCCCATATAATCAAAGCCCCAAACATCAAAGGATTCAATAACAAGTGAATAATTCATAGGCATTTCTTGATGTCTACTAATATTACCAATTCTTTGACATTCATCAAAAGACAAGACAAACTTACGGGCATTCTTGAAGAGAGTAGGCCAATAAAAACCGAATTACAATACCTTGTGTGCAGTTCTATCTCCAGCATGGTGTCCTCCATAAGCCTTGGAGTGACACTTGCTTAGGATATGTTCCTATTCATGCTTAGGTACACAACGTCTAATAACACCATCTACTCCTTCTTTATAAAGATGTGGGCCATCCCAAAAGTAATGTCTCAAATCATAGAAGAACTTTTTCTTTTTTTGGTATGTGAAACTAGGTGGTATAAATTTAGCAACAATGTAATTAGCATAATCAGCATACCATGGAGCAGTGTGAGAAGCATTTATGACATTTAATTGTTCATCAGGAAAGCTATCATCAATAGGTAGTGGGTCATCAAGAACATTTTCTAACCTAGACAAGTTGTCTGCAACGGGGTTCTCAGCTCCCTTTCTATCAATAATATGCAAATCAAATTCTTGTAGCAAGAGAACCCATCTAATAAGTCTAGGTTTAGCATCTTTCTTTTCCATAGGATATTTAATAGCAGCATTATCCGTGTGAATAGTTACTTTAGAATCAACAATATAAGGTCTGAACTTATCACAAGCAAATACAACTGCTAAGAATTCTTTTTCAGTAGTAGCATAATTTCTCTGAGCATTGTCTAGAGTTTTACTAGCATATTGAATAACATTTAATTTCTTATCAACTCTTTGCCCTAGAACAACACCTACAGCATAATCACTAGCATCACACATAATTTCAAAGGGTAAATTCCAATCAGGTGGCTGAACAATCGGTGCAGAGATCAATGCTTTCTTAAGTATTTCAAATGCTTCTATGCAATCATCATCAAAAACAAATGGTATATCTTTTTGTAATAAATTAGTTAGAGGCCGAGAAATTTTTGAGAAGTCCTTAATGAATCTCCTATAAAAAACGGCATGACCAAGGAAACTTCTTATACCTTTGATGTCCTTGGGACATGGCATTTTTTCAATAGCATCAACCTTGAATTGTCAACTTCAATACCTCTTTCAGAAACTTTATGCCCCAAGACAATACCTTCATTAACCATAAAGTGGCACTTTTCCCAATTCAAGACAAGATTAGTTTCTTCACATCTCTGCAAAACTCGATCAAGATTGCATAAGCAATCATCAAAAGAGGATCCATAGACGGAAAAATTGTCCATGAAAACCTCACAAATCTTTTCACAAAAGTCAGAGAATACAGCCATCATGCATCTTTGAAAGGTAGCAGGTGCATTACATAAACCAAAAGGCATACGTCTATAAGCAAAAGTACCAAAAGGGCAAGTAAAAGTAGTCTTTTATTGATCATTGGCTGACACAGGTATTTGAGAGAAACCAGAATAACCATCTAGAAAGCAAAAATGTGTATGTTTGGATAGTCTTTCTAGCATTTGATTGATAAAAGGTAAGGGGTAATGATCTTTTTAGTAGCTTTATTTAATTTGCGGAAATCAATTACCATCCTATAACCTATAATAATTCTTTGCGGGATCAACTCATCTTTATCATTAGGAACGACAGTAATACCTCCCTTCTTAGGGACGCAATGGACAGGACTTACCCACTGACTATCAGCAACGGAATAAATTATACCTGCCTCAAGAAGCTTTACTATTTCCTTTCTTACCACTTCCTTCATCTTAGGATTCAGCCGTCGTTGATGATCACGAACTGGTTTGGCATCTTCCTCCAAATTTATTTTGTGTTGACACAGAGTGGGACTAATGCCCTCCAATAGCAGCACGGTGCTTCTTCAAAGTTTTCAATAATATTTCTTCTTCATGCTCTGAAAGTTTAGCACTAATAATAACAGAATATATCTTTTTCTCATCAAGATAAGCATATTTAAGAGTATCAGGTAACGGTTTAAGCTCAAACACGGGATCACCCTTGGGTGGAGGAGGATCCCCTAGGATTTCAACAGGCAAATTGTGTTTCAGGATGGGTTCCTATTTAAAGAACACTTCATCTATTTCCCTTCTTTCATTCATAAACATATCATTCATAAACATATTGTTCTAAAGGATCACTAGGAGGCACGGCAATAGAAGCAAGACCAATAATTTCATCTTTACTAGGCAATTCCTGTTCATGGTGTTGTCTACGAAATTTATAGAAATTAAATTCATGAGACATATCATCTAAACCAATAGTAACAACATCCTTTTTGCAATCTATCTTAGCATTAACTGTGTTCAAGAAGGGTCTACCAAATATAATGGGACAAAAGCTATCTTGTGGGGAACCAAGAACAAGAAAATCAGCAGGATATTTAGTTTTCCCACACAAGACTTCAACATCTCTAATAATTCCCATTGGTGAAATAGTATCTCTATTGGCAAGTTTAATTGTGACATCAATATCTTCTATCTCAGCAGGTGCAATATCATGCATAATTTCTTTGTATAAGTAAGGTATTGCACTAGCACTAGCACCCATATCACATAAGCCATGATAACAATGATCTCCTATTTTAACAGAAATAACAGGCATGCCTACCACATGTCTGTTTTTATCTTTAGCACAAGGTTTAGCAATTCTAGCAGTCTCATCAAGGAAATGAATAACATGCCCATCAATATTAACAGACAAGAGATCTTTAACAATAGCAATATTAGGTTCAACTTTAATTTGCTCAGCAGGTGTATAAGTTCTAATATTGCTTTTACGAACCACAGTTGAAGCTTTAGCATGATCCTTTATCCAAACAGGGAAAGGTGGTTTCTCAACATAAGCGGTAGGAACAATAGGATCATTATAAGTGACAGTCTTTTCTTCAACTTTAATAGGTGCAGCTACTTTTACTTCTATGGCAGGATGATATTTAAACCACTTCTCTCTAGGGAGATCAACATGAGTAGCAAAAGATTCACAGAAAGAAGCTACTATCTCAGAGTCAAGTCCATATTTAGTGCTAAATTTACGAAAAACATCGGTATCCATAAAAGATTTAACACAATCAAACTTAGGTGTCATACCTGACTCCTTACCTTTGTCGAGGTCCCAATCTTTAGAGTTGCGTTTAATTCTTTCCAATAAATCCCATTTGAATTCAATAGTCTTCGTCATAAAAGAGCCAACACAAGAAGTATCGAGCATGGTGCGATTGTTATCAGAAAGCCGAGCATATAAATTTTGAATAATCATTTCTCTTGAGAGCTCTTGATTGGGCCATGAATATAACATTGCTTTAAGCCTCCCCCAAGCTTCAGCGATGCTTTCTCCTTCGCGAGGCCAAAAATTATATATATAATTGCGATCACGATGAACAAGATGCATAGGATAAAACTTCTGATGAGATTTCAATTTCAATCATTTGTAGTTCCATGACCCCGTATCATCACATAGCCTATACCATGTCGATGCGTCTCCCTTCAAAGATAAAGGGAAGACCTTCTTCTTAATAACATCTCCAGGCACACCTGCAAGCTTAAATAATCCACGAACTCATCCACATATATTAGGTGCTCATCAGGATGCTTTGTTCCATCTCATGCAAAAGGATTAGCTAGCAGTTTTTCTAACATACCCGAAGGAATTTCGAAGCAGACATTTTCATTTTCAGTAGGTTCAGTAGGTTGAGGAGCAACTCTTTGCTCTACTGGTCGGGGTGAAGATACCCTGAACAAGCCCCTCAGAGGATTACTTTGCATAATAACAACTGACAGTAAATTTCAGCACACCATATAAATTTTTCCTTACCAAATTCCACCTACCAAAGGCACTTCACTCCTCGGCAACGGTGCCAGAAAAGAGTCTTGATGACCCACAAGTATAGGGGATCTATCGTAGTCCTTTCGATAAGTAAGAGTGTCGAACCCAACGAGGAGCAGAAGGAAATGATAAGCGGTTTTCAGCAAGGTATTCTCTGCAAGCACTGAAATAATTGGTAACAGATAGTTTTGTGATAAGATAATTGGTAACGAGCAACAAGTAACAAAAGTAAATAAAGTGCAGCAAGGTGGCCCAATCCTTTTTGTAGCAAAGGACAAGCCTGGACAAACTCTTATATGATGTAAAGCGCTCCCGAGGACACATGGGAATATCGTCAAGCTAGGTTTCATCACGATCATATGATTCGCGTTCGGTACTTTGATAATTTGGTATGTGGGTGGATCGGTGCTTGGGTGCTGCCCTTACTTGGACAAGCATCCCACTTATGATTAACCTCTATTGCAAGCATCCGCAACTACAACAAAAGTATTAAGGTAAACCTAACCATAGCATGAAACATATGGATCCAAATCAGCCCCTTATGAAGCAACGCATAAACTAGGGTTTAAGCTTCTGTCACTCTAGCAACCCATCATCTACTTATTACTTCCCAATGCCTTCCTCTAGGCCCAAATAATGGTGAAGTGTTATTTAGTCGACGTTCACATAACACCACTAGAGGAGAGACAACATACATCTCATCAAAATATCAAACGAATACCAAATTCACATGACTACTAATAGCAATACTTCTCCCATGTCCTCAGGAACAAATGTAACTACTCACAAAGCATATTCATGTTCATAATCAGAGGGGTATTAATATGCATATAGGATCTGAACATATGATCTTCCACCAAATAAACCAACTAGCATCAACTACAAGGAGTAATTAACACTACTAGCAACCCACAGGTACCAATCACAGACTTGGAGACAAGAATTGGATACAAGAGATGAACTAGGGTTTGGAGAGGAGATGGTGCTGGTGAAGATGTTGATGGAGATTGCCCTCTCCCGATGAGAGGAGCGTTGGTGATGACGATGGCAATGATTTCCCCTCCCAGAGGGAAGTTTCCCCGGCAGAATAGCTCCGCCAGAGCCCTAGATTGGTTCCGCCAAGGTTCCGCCTCGTGGCGGCGGAGTCTCGTCCGGAAAGATGGCTTATGATTTTTTTTCTTATCGAAAGACTCCATATAGTAGAAGATGGCCATCGGAGGGCCACCAGGGGACCACGAGGTAGGGGCGCGCGCCCAGGGGTAGGGCGCGCCCCCACCCTCCTGGGCAGGGTGTGGTCCCCCTCATGAACTTCTTGCGCTCAATATTTTTTATATATTCTGAAAACGTCTTCCATGAAGTTTTAGGACTTTTGGAGCTATGAAGAATAGGTCTCTAATATTTGCTCCTTTTCTAGGCCAGAATCCCAGCTGCCGGCATTCTCCCTCTTTATGTAAACCTTGTAAAATAAGAGAGAATAGGCATAAGTATTGTGACATGATGTGTAATAACAGCCCATAATGCAATAAATATTGATATAAAAGCATGATGCAAAATGGACATATCAGTAGGCGCGCCCCCTACCTCGTGGCCTCTTGGTTGATGTCTTGACGTAGGGTCCAAGTCCTCTGGATCACGTTCGTTCCGAAAATCACGTTCCCGAAGGTTTCATTCCGTTTGGACTCCGTTTGATATTCTTTTTCTGTGAAACTCTGAAATAGGCAAAAAACAGCAATTCTGGGCTGGGCCTCCGGTTAATAGGTTAGTCCCAAAAATAATATAAAAGTGTATAATAAATCCCAATAATGTCCAAAACATAATATAATATAGCATGGAACAATCAAAAATTGTAGATACGTTGGAGACGTATCACTTGCCCTTCGTGCCACTTGAGTTGCTCTTGTTGAAGTTGGGCCTTGAGTTTTTCTTGCTCCACAATTGCCTTGAAGCAAGAGCCATGTGTTCATGATAGGCATACTTTGTATCTTTGGGGTTGCTCTCCTCTTCTTCGTCGTCCTCTTCTTCCACACTAACCTTGGCCTTTAATGCAACGTTGGGATTCTTTGCTCTTTGAGAACGCAGCCCCGCATTATCAGTGGTCTTATCAAAGATGCTCATGGACACAAACTCATGCAACACTTCACTTGAGGACAAGGTGTGGAATTCTGGCCTTTGACGAATGACGGAGGACATGGTCTTGTGGTAAGGCATCATTGCCTTGAGGAATTTGCGCTTGATCCAATTGTCATCCGTCTCCTTGCTCCCATGATCTCGGAGTGAGACTGCAAGTTTGCTTACTCTCCGATAAAGCTCACGAGGTTCTTCATCTTCTTTCATTGCAAACTCATCGGCTTCATCTTGCACTACTTCATAGTTGGAGCGTTGAATGCTTGTGCTTCCCTTGTAGAGGGAAACAACTTAATTCCATGCATCTTTGGCCATGGCGAAGGGCCGGAGATGAGGAAGATCTTCGGGTGGAATTGCATCTTGGATGATGAAGAGAGCGTTCCCGTTGAATTGATTATCCGCGGCTTCTCTAGGAGTGAAGTTGCTTCAGTCATGCGGATAGAAACCTTCTTCAATGATTCTCCAAAGATTAGTATTCACATGATTTAAATGACGCTTAAAGCGATAGACCCAAGAATCAAAGTCCTCATTTTTCACAATCTTGGAGGGAGGACCGGCATGATTCAAATGAGTGGAAGGAATCGGTCCACCATAAACAAGTGGAGGTTCCACATGGGCAAAGATGTCGGTGCCATTTTTACCACTAGAAGAAGGAACTTGATCACTAGTAGCTTCCCCCTTGTCGGAGTTAGCATCCGTCACCTTGTTAGTGGGATCACCCACTCTCAACGGTGCGGTGGATAGTTTAAGCCCTTCTAGGAATTTATTAAACATGCTTTCAACCTCGGTCGTCATGGAGGTTTTCAATGTGTCCAAAGCCACATTGAATTCCTCACGAGAGACCGCGGTTCCCCCATCGACCGTAGACGAGATTGGATTCACACCAGAGTGCTCCTCCACACCGTCTACGGTGTCAACCATACTCTTTGGACGGCAAAGTACTTAAAAAGAGACGAGGCTCTGATACTAATTGAAAGGATCGAAATAGTTGACTAGAGGGGGGTGAATAGGAAACTAACAATTTTAGCTTTTCTTTACCAATTTAAACTTTGCATCAAAGTAGGTTGTCTAGATATGCAACTAGGTGAGCAACCTATATGATGCAACAACAATAAGTACACAAGAAAGCAAGGGAAACAACACAAAAGCTTGCACAAGTAAAGGCATGAGATAACCAAGAGTGGAGCCAGTGAAGACGAGGATGTGTTACCGAAGTTCCTTCCTTCTGAAGGGAAGTACGTCTCCGTTGGAGCGGTGTGGAGGCAGAATGCTCCCCAAGAAGCCACTAGGGCCACCGTATTCTCCTCACGCCCTCACACAATGCGAGATGTCGTGATTCCCCTATTGGTGCCCTTGGAGGCGGCGACCGAACCTTTACAAACAAGGTTGGGGCTCTCTCCACAACCGAATTGGAGGCTCCCAACGAAACCACGGAGCTTCACCACAATGGAATATGGCTCCGAGGTGACCGCAACCGTCTAGGGTGCTCAAACACCCAAGAGTAACAAGATCCGCAAGGGATGAGTGGGGGAATCAAATTTCTCTTGGTGGAAGTGTAGATCTGGGCCTTCTCAACCAATCCCTAGACAATCAACAAGTTTGATTGGATAGGGAGAGAGATCGGGTGAAAATGAGCTTTGGAGTAACAAGGAGCTTGGGGGAAAGGAGGCAAGTCAACTTGGAGAAGAAGACCTCCTTTTATAAGGGGGAGACAATCCAAAAGTTACCCCCCGCTCAGCCCCGCACAGGGCGATACTACCGCTGGGGGGGTACTACCGCTGCGGCCAGCGGTACTACCGTTCCACCTCGCGGTACTGCCGCACAGTGAGAAGAGAGCAAGAAGCAGAGCATGACCTGGACCCAGGGTGGTACTACCATGGAGATAAGGGCGGTACTACCACTGGGACCAGATCTCAGGGAGAAGGCCGCAAGGGAGCCTTCAACGAAGGGGAAAAGCTCAGAGGGTGTAAAGGGGATGTGTACGTGTTGATTCCACCCTAGCCTAGCCAATGCGGATCCCCTCTTGATAGTACGGCGACTCTTACGACACAAGACCACCAAAACTGAATCGAAAGGGCTAGAACGTCTCCACTTCAAACTCTGAGGGGAGGAAATCGTCTCGCCAAAGGATGAAACTCTGAAATACTCAACGCACATGATTAGTCCGCAGATATGTTATCATCAATCACCAAAACTACTTAGAGAGAAACATGCCTTAACAATCATTAAAAAGAAAAGGCAAAGTGCTCTTTTATTGAAAATTGATTTTGAAAAGGCATATGATAAAATTAAATGGTCTTTCCTTTTTCAGATGGTTGGATTAAAAGGATTCCCTGATAAATGGGTAGACTGGGTGATGGAAACCAGTAGGGGGGAGTTTGTGTTAAAGTTAATGAAAATCTAGGGAAATATTTCCTCACTCACAAAGGATTGAGGCAGGGAGATTCTCTGTCACCTCTTAAGTTTGACCTGGCAGCTGATGCTTTAGCAATTATGCTGGACAATGCTAGATTAACTTTCATAAGAGTGGGCTATTTTTATTTGGGGAAGCCATTGATAAGAAGGATGAATATGCAAAAATATTTACATGTCCTATAGGTGCCTTTCCTATGAAATATTTAGGATTACCAATTGATAAAAATAGAATTGGCAATAAACATTGGAAACCTCCTGAGAGTAAAATGGAGAGAAAATGTGAAACTTGGCAAGGCAGATTACTTGCCAGTGTAGGGAGGGTTACACTGATACAATCTTCTTTGACAGGCATACCTTATTTTATGATGTCTTTTTATGGGTTACCCGTGGGCGTAAACAAACGTATGGATTTCTTTAGAGCCAGATTACTATGGAAAGACAATGATCAAAACAAAAAATACCATTTAGTTAAATGGTCTGAGGTGTGCAGACTGAAAGATATGGAAGGTTTGGGGATCCAAAACCTCACCCATATGAACAAAGCTTTATTGTGCAAATGGTGGTGGAAGTTATACACAACCGAGGGGTTGTGGCATGACATTATTTTGAGAAAATATACAAGGAATAAAAACCCGGGCAGTGTATCTGTCAAACAGGGAGATTCTCAGTTTTGGAGGGAGAGTCTGAAACATAGAGACCATTTTACCTCGTTATGTAAGTTTACAGTGGGAAAAGGGGACATAACACGATTTTGGGAAGATTGATGGATTGGATCTGCTCCACTTAGCAAAAACTTCCCTAGGTTATATGATATATGCTTTGATAAAAAGAAAACAGTTAAGGAGGTCCTAGATAATGGTATTGATAATATGCATTTTAGAAGGACTTCCACAGGGGATTCAAGAGAGCTCTAGGAGCATATTAAGGAAGCCTGTAGCTCGGTGATTTTAAATGGAGACAAAGATGAGGTGAAATGGACACTAACTAAAAAGGGATTTACACTGTAAAATCCTTCTACAGACATTTGATTGAAAATGGTATCCAATACCCACACTTATACATGTGGAAAACTAAAATTCCATCCAAAATCAAAGTAATTATGTGGTTGGCTATGAGAAATAGTATACTTACAAAAGATAATCGGCTTCGCAGGGGGTGGAATGGTGAGTACAAATGTCCTTTCTGTGGACTTAAAGAAAATATCAATCACATTTTCCTCTCTTGCTCTGTTGCTAGGTTGTTATGGAACATCTTGAAATGTGCTTTCAATTTAAAAAACATCCCAGAAGATCTTGACCTGGTAATGAAAACGGGGTAAAGACTTTTTGAAAAGATGAGATACCTTCGTAAATTTCTTAGCAGAAGTACTGAAAACTTGATGTGGTTGTCATTTTGTAACATAAGTAGTGAAATGACATCTTTTCATCCTATGTTACGAAATGACAACCACTTTTGTGATTGCATAACTATTTTTTCGACCTACTGATTCCTTCTAATTTCCACAAGTTAGCAAACTCTTGGGGAAAGATCACACAGATCCATGATAATCACAAAATTAGTCGCCCAATAGCTCACATAGATGCATGCTAATCACACAGATCCATAGGAGGAGAAGGAGATTCGGGACAGAGCTTGCGAATGGTGGCTGTGGGCATGCGTGTGCGTGCGGGGCAGGGGATGACTCGGACAGCAAAACGGCTGTAATTGCTTGAAAGATTTGAGACAACCTGCAAAAATGGTGGCATAGCCACTCAACATCACAAACTCAAGGTTCTGAGGCCAGCTATGAACATATGGAAATAGTAGGAACTTAACTGGGGCTTAAATCCATCAATCCTATAAGTCTCTATCATAGTAACTCATCCTCCTGATAGATACATGAGAAGGCCTAGTTCTTAATCCCCATGGAAGAGAAGAGGGTGACTCAGATCAGAGGGCATGAGATATAAGGAGTAAAAAAAGAGCCTTATATTCCCTTCCACAATCAATTCCCTTACATAACTAAAGCATTTCTAGACTCGACTTCGGCCAGTTGGCTTGGTAATCCTACAGGCAGTCAGGCTCTGATACCAAAGCTGTCAGGACCCCGATTCCAAGTCACATCGATCTAGCCGGTAACACCTCATATCACTTTGTGGCCTCACACACGGTATTCCCACGGGTGTCGCCTTACCATGGCCCGGGACCGTTTGCGCCTTTTGGCTCACGTATATGATAGGGTCGCTAGCATCCATATGACAGAGAACCCGGGCCGACATGGCTAGTCGTGAACCCAAAGCGGCACCAACCTATGGGGACAGGCATACATGAATCACATCGATCATGTCGGTCAGCAGCGTGTGAATCCGGGCTGTAGCACTGGGTTAACAGGACTCCGGGAACCCGGGCTGTAGCAGGCTAGGCAGGACTCCGGATGTCACCGCGTGACATTTTCCCGAAGGGACAGACACATGAACGAAGTGAAACACATGCCGGCCAGTCAAGTGTCCTGAGCCGTAGTGCTGGGCTAGTAGGACTCTGGTGAACCGGGCTGTAGCGGACTACTATGGCTCATGCAAGCACAAGACTACATTTCCCCATAAGAGAGGCTACCAAGGATAAACAACTAGATTGTCGGATCCCGCACATACCAAGCATTTCAATCATACACACAATATGCTCGATATGTGTAAATACAACATGGCATCACAACATAACTCTACGACTCAAGTATTTATTCATTAGGCTCCGAGGAGCGAGATATTACAAACATGGGTCTCATGACCCAACAATCACAGCATACAAATCAAGCACATGCGGAAGCTTAACATGTCTGGGTACAGACATCTACAAATGGAAAAAGGCTAAGAAGCCTGACTATCTACCAGATCCTGCCGAGGGCACAAGATCGTAGCTGAGGTATCAAGCTAACGTCGAAGTCCACGCGGAACTACTAGCGAGACTGAAGTCTCTCTCTGCAAAACATAAATTAAGCAAACGTGAGTACAAAGGTACTCAGCAAGACTTACATCAGAACTATGCCACCCAATATTCCTTATACCACCCAATATACTTGCGTTCGCTACAATCGTCGTCCCGCACGGCCACGGCTAGATGGCTAACGCGCCGTCGTCTAGCGATCTGCATCTACCCGGCCGGAGGCCCCTCCGCCTGGTCATCGACGGCCGCACGCGGGAGGTCGCCACCGGCGGGAGGCAGCGCGTGCACCGGCGGGTTTTCTTCAGCCTTCTTGTCGGTTCCTTATGCCACCCAATATTTCTTATACCACCTAATATACTTGCGGTCGCTAGAATCGTCCTCCCACACGGCCACGGCTAGATGGCTAATGCGTCGTCGTCTAGCGATCTGCAAGCCCCTCCGCCTGGTCATCGACGGCTGCACGCGAGAGGTCGCCACCGGCGAGAGCCCGCGCGTGCACCGGCGGGTTTTCTTCAGCCTTCTTGTGAGTTTCTTTGAAAACTTCTCCTTCTGACCCCTGTTATTGGAGAGGAAGATCGCGCCTCTTGCGGCCGGCCAAGGCCTTATGCCACCCAATATTCCTTATAACACCCAATATACTTGCGGTCGCTAGAATCGTCGTCCCGCACGGCCACGGCTAGATGGCTAACGCGCCGTCGTCTAGCGATCTGCATCTACCCGGCCGCAGGCCCCTCCGCCTGGTCATCGACGGCCGCACGCGGGAGGTCGCCACCGGCGGGAGGCAGCGCGTGCACCGGCGGGTTTTCTTTAGCCTTCTTGTTGGTATTCCTTATACCACCCAATATACTTGCGGTCGCTAGAATCGTCGTCCCGCACGGCCACGGCTAGATGGCTAACGCGCCGTCGTCTAGCGATCTGCATCTACCCGGCCGCAGGCCCCTCCGCCTGGTCATCGACGGCCGCACGCGGGAGGTCGCCACCGGCGGGAGGCAGCGCGTGCACCGGCGGGTTTTCTTTAGCCTTCTTGTTGGTATTCCTTATACCACCCAATATACTTGCGGTCGCTAGAATCGTCGTCCCGCACGGCCACGGCTAGATGGCTAACGCGCCGTCGTCTAGCGATCTGCATCTACCCGGACGCAGGCCCCTCCGCCTAGTCATCGACGGCCGCACGCGGGAGGTCGCCACCGGCAGGAGGCAGCGCGTGCACCGGCGGGTTTTCTTCAGCCTTTTTGTTGGTTCCTTATGCCACCCAATAATATACTTGCGGTCGCTAGAATCGTCCTCCCACACGGCCACGGCTAGATGGCTAACACGCCGTCGTCTAGCGATCTGCAAGCCCCTCTGCCTGGTCATCCCCAAGCTTGAGCTTTTGTGTCTCCTTAATTCCTCTCATATCATGGTTTCCTAAATCTCAAAAGCTTGTCTTTTGTTTTCTTTCTCTAACGGAGCTCACGAGATTTCTGTTAAGTTTTGTGTTGTGAAGTTTTTAAGTTTTGCCTAAAACAGTAGATACTATAGCATGGAGCAATCAAAAATTATAGATATGTTGGAGACGTATCATACATGATGCAATTGTTGCATATTGTGAAAGATGTCGTCCTTCTATTATCACACTTAACATGGCAGGTGAGGTAACAGAATGAAGACATCTTGTTCTATTACCACACTTAACATGGTCATCCTCTCGTTTTCTCTTCTTCCCGGACAATGACTGCGTGTTGTCGTGTGCCTCGCTTTTTAGCTGCTCCGTCCATGATGCCAACACCACCTTCAGCTGCTCCGTCCCTACAACTGGCGCCACCATCTTCTCCACGGCATACTATCAACAATGGTGCTTATGGGTGGATCCACCCCTAGCGCACAAACAACAACAGTAAAATACCTTTCCCTGTGAGTATGTGCTCATTGGAAAAGGGGATCAAACTCTTACCTATGGCACTTGTACAACAAGGAGAAGGATGAGGTGGTGGTGGCGGCGGTGCGTCAGCGAGGTTAGCGGACAAGGCCACAACAAGATTTGTCTTCTGGAGGTAAGCCCGGAGATCAACTGCGGCACCACGTGTGCCTAATAGCTTTTCCACCCACTGGCTCCACTTGCTCACCAGCACCAGATTTGAGGACAAGCTCCTGGATGGTGGCACGCCCCAACGCACGGGGGCACGACCATTGTCCCAGCGACGTTAGGAAGAAGACGCATTAACTATCTATCATATGAAGGTCATCAGGTACCTTTTGACATTGTCCAGGAGGGCAGCAATGCGGTCCTCCCCACAGGCCACAGCCGTCTTCGTGTTCCCCTCCACATCAGCCCTCTATCATGAGCAGCCCGAGAGCTAGCATCTGGCCAGTTTTCAAAATTTGTTAGGTAATTTTCAAAATAGTTTGAATTTGTTGAAAGTAATCACAATTTCATAAAAGGGACTTAGCAGATACTTACCAGGTTACATAAAGCAAACTTAGCAGGTAAGTATATATAATATATAGGTAAAATGTTTGGGGCACCTAGGTGTCTAGGCACCTCGTTCGGATCCAACCCGTTTACACTTTTTTGTTTGGAAATAATCCCTAGTACCTTCCAAATATTCTCCTTTCCTTTTTCTGGTTGCATGCGCTGCACTGCCATTGATTGCGAATTGGTTTTCAAAAAAAGGAAGATATTGAGTCCCTGGAATGCTTTATTTCCTTTTATGAATTTTGCTGGCCATGTTAAAAGAGTTTGTACACTTATACTTTGGTACATACGTACCCAACGATTTATTTTAATAAAAATTGTAGGTACCTATAAACATAGCGTGATAGCCAGATATATTTGTAAGTGCTAGCGTAGGACCCCACGAAAAAGTGCATAGTCAAGATATGTTTAATCAAAATACACATACCCAGGGCTATTATATCTAATGAAAATACATATTGAAAGTATTATACCTATTGAGAATATACATATGCCCAAGGTATTATATCTACTAAAAATATACACATATCGAGGTATTATACCTACTAAAAATTATGGGATAATAAAATATTGGCACGCCTCACAAAAGTGATATACAAAACATTACCTTATTTTTAATTAGACAGTGTTGCGTAACTAGAAATGATATAGCCAAAATCTACTAATTATACACAGGTGACGAATACCCGATCTTCTCGAGTATATACCCAGCTATGTAAAATCAATATCATATACCCCTTCTAATTCTCGAGTAACGAATACACCATGTTCTAATATCTTCCTAATAGAAATTAATTACTCTTTTGGGCAGGAAAATATTGTACATACCTGGTCGACGTATATACCCGACTATGTGACAAAAAGGTAGAAAAATATAATACATAGATACCTACAAACATATATGCCCAACAATTTATTCCAAATAATTTGCATGCACATATATACTTTATGATTTATTCTAGGTATTAGATACATACAGACGTATATACCCTACAATTTATTGCAAATAATTTGCATGCATGTATATACTCTATGATTTATTTTAGGTATTATATACGTACAAACATAGTCCGATATATTTGTACGTGGATACTAAAATTTTTGAAAAAAAATAATAGTGTATACTAAGAGATTTCCGTAAATAACTCGATGTGAAATTTATTGGTATATACCCATAAATGTCACTACCTTTTTTTATAAGTGGATACATATACGTAAACAAAATACCTCAACAGATGATATGTTATGCTCAAATAAAAATGAATATCTATACAACATACCATGACAGAGATGTATCAAATGTGTGATATTGGATGAATCATACCAAAAAATATGTATTATCCTCACACGATTTTTGGGTATATACCCTAAAAACTACTAGGTATAGTATAAGGAGAAACAAGGTTTTTCTTATACCCATAGCAACTATACACACACCTATGTTTAAAAGGCATGTCAGCAATACTACTAATATGTAGAGAAAAAATTAGACAATTTTGAATAATTTCCTTCTATGGATGAATTACTATAGAATTTTTCTAGTGTTTTACACCCACATGCGTGACTAAATTAGGCAGTGTTTGGTACATGCATGCTAATTAATGGCTCCGTCCAAATTAGAGCAAGTGATCACTAATCGCTAATTTACATGCGTGACTAAATTAGGCAGTGTTTGGTACGTGCATGCTAATTAATGGCTCCGTCCAAATTAGAGCAAGTGATCGCTAATTAACATGCAGTTAATGGAATTAATAAGTAAATTGCAATAAATGTTCAAATTTAATACTGCAAACGGGTATACCCGTTAGCGTCTATACCTAACACAACACACACATCCTAAAGCAATCCAAAGGTAGATAAGCAAGGAGGTTGGGCACCTAGGAGTCCCAAACGGCCATCCTATATATATATATATATATTGAGCAGGTCCGCTTCTCTATGCTTCCTGTTACCCATCGATGCAAGATCCACAGCTCGGGACCCCCCCCCCTACCCGAGATCTGCCAGTTTTGACACCGACAATGGTGCTTTCATTAAGAGTTCTGTTGTGGATCACCAATGATCAATAACTCGCCTAGTCATCGGCGATAGCATCCGCAGCAGGGACATCTTCGGGCCGTGTCGCGGCGTGCCTCCAGTGGGGTCCGTCTGCGGTTATCGGCCCGGGTGTGACTTCGTTTGTCATGTCCGAATAGGTAGCCGTCTTCGCGAGTCGAAGATCGTCCTCGTGATCCGTAGATTGATCTGGTGTGTCCTGCTCTCTTGCCCAGGTCTTGCCAAAGGTCGTATGTATAATCCCGAGTTGCTTTATCTCTGCTTTTGCGTGGTGGGGCGGGCTGCTATTCGGCCTGAGTTGCCGCTTTGTCCCGGCCGCGGCCTGTAGCTCGAGCCGAACATAGTTTGGCTGTGAGTCCTTCTCCAAGGACAAGTTCTTTAAAGAGTTTAGCACATCTCCGCAAGGTGAGTGCTGGAAGATGTCTGCGGCGCTGAATTTGAAGATCGATAGCCGATCCAACTCAGTGTCCGCAGGCGTTCGTGGCTCGGAACTTATGGCCGGAGACGAGTCCGGAGTTCCACCGACGCAAGTATTGCAAGGTGTCGAGTCTGTGTGCGGCTCCAACGCCGCGGACTCTGTGGCCTCAGATGGCACGATCAGACGGCTCTAAGGCCGTTGCAGTAACAGGAACCATCTCCTGGACGTGGTCCGATGACAGATTTAAGTCTTGTTCATCGAAGCAAGGGGAAGCGATCATTGTGGTCTCAAATCCGTTGAAGATCCACGGATATCTGCGACGTAGTTCAAGCTTCCGAATCTGACCTGATGGCCAGGGGCATAGCTATCGACCTGCTACAGATGGCCAAATGAGTTGGCCCGTAGTACGAAGCCGCCGAACATAGAAATATGTCTGGGGAGGAAGGTTTCTCCTTGGACAGCGTCTCTATCAACGATCGAAGGGGCCATCAAGCCTTTCGTCGACGACATAGTGGAACTCCCAATGAAAGCACCAATGTCGGTGTCAAAACCGGCAGATCTCGGGTAGGGGGTCTCGAACTGTGTGTCTAGGATCGATGGTAACAGGAGACGGGGGACACGATGTTTACCCAGGTTCGGGCCCACTCTATGAAGGTAATACCCTACTTCCTGCTTGATTGATCTTGATGTATATGAGTATTACAAGAGTTGATCTACCACGAGATCTTAAATGGCTAAACCCTAGAAGTCTAGCCTGTATGACTATGGTAATGAGTATATCCTTTCTGGACTATCCCCTCCGGTTTATATAGACACCGGGGGGATCTAGGGTTACATGGAGTCGGTTACATAAGAAGGAATCTTCATAGTTTGGTCACCAAGCTTGCCTTCCACGCCAAGGAGAGTCCAATCCAGACACGAGTATGGTCTTCGGTCTTCATGTCTTCACAGCCCATCAGTCCGGCCCATGGATAACAGGCCGGACGCTCGGGGACCCCTTAGTCCAGGACTCCCTCAGTACCACCAGATCAACTTGAACCCGGCTGACCGCCTGAAGACCGCCTTCATCACACCATTCGGAGCCTTCTGCTACCTGACCATGATATTCAGCTTGAGAAATGTCGGTGCCACTTTTCAGTGTTGCATGCAGAAGTGCCTCCTCAAACAGCTCGGCGGAAATGCCCATGTCTATGTAGACGATATTGTGGTGAAGACGGAGAAGCGCGGCACCCTATTGGAAGATCTCAAGGAAACATTTGATAACCTGTGCCGCTTTCAAATCAAGCTCAACCTCGAGAAATGCATCTTCGGAGTACCAGCCGGTGAAGACGGAGAAGCGCGGCACCCTGTTGGAAGTTCTCAAGGAAACATTTGACAACCTGTGCCGCTTTCAAATCAAGCTCAACCCCGAGAAATGCATCTTCGGAGTACCAGCCGGCCAGCTCCTTGGCTTCCTGGTCTCTGAACGCGGCATTGAGTGCAACCCTGTGAAGATCAAAGCCATCGAGGGAATGGAGGTACCCACCGGGTGCTTGGAATCCAGAAGTTCACCGGGTGCTTGGCATCCCTCAGCCGCTTCATCAGTCGGCTGGGAGAGAAGGCTCTTACGTGTCGAAACCAACGAGGACCAGAAGGAAATGATAAGCGGTTTTCCTGCAAGTACTGAAATAAGTGGTAACAGATAGTTTTGTGATAGGATAATTTGTAACGAGCAACAAGTAACAAAAGTAAATAAAGTGCAGCAAGATGGCCCAATCCTTTTTGTAGCAAAGGACAAGCCTGGACAAACTCTTATATAAGGAATAGACACCGGGGGGATCTAGGGTTACATGGAGTCGGTTACATAAGAAGGAATCTTCATAGTTTGGTCCCCAAGCTTGCCTTCCACACCAAGGAGAGTCCAATCCAGACACGAGTATGGTCTTCGGTCTTCATGTCTTCACAGCCCACCAGTCCGGCCCATGGATAACAGGCCGGACGCTCGAGGACCACTTAGTCCAGGACTCCCTCAGTACAACCAGATTAACTTGAACCCGGCTGACCGCCTGAAGACCGCCTTCAGGCTTCAGAAGCATGGGAGGGAGGCATGGGTGAGGAATGCCCGCTGAACTCCCGCGCCACCCCGCGTTAGCCTTGGAGGGGAAGGAAGGTGGTGCAGTCAGGATGGGACGGCGGGACGGGACCTTGTGCCACATGACGGGACCTGGCCGCGCTTGGGAATGGCTGCCTGCCAGTGCAAGTAGTTAGCAAGTCGCTCGTCCTATTCCTCAATGCTGCAGCCCGAGTAGTCCATTCGTCTGACATTCTTTGCAGCAAGCAATAGCTAGAATAGGCCAGTAGAAAAAGAACCATGGTGCCATAGGGTACCAGGTTTGAGGTGGAGAAGTTCAACGGAACTAGAAGCTTTGGGTTATGGCAGACAAGGGTGAAAGATTTGTTGGCACAACAGGGATGCTTGAAGGCGTTGTTGCAGGAAGCTAAGTTAGCTAAGATGAAGGCGGATGACTGGGAGGAGTTACAATTGAAAGCAGCCGGGACTATACGATTGTGTCTATCGGACCAGATTATTTATCATGTGATGGATGAGAATTCGCCGAAGATGATTTGGGAGAAGCTGGAAAGTCAGTTTATGTCCAAGACTGCAACGACCAAGGTGTATCTGAAGCAAAAGTTGTATGGGATGAGGATGCAGGAGGGGTCAGATCTTGTGGAATATATGAACGCCTTTAATCAAGTCGTGACGGACCTAGCACGCTTGGGTGCGACGGTTGACGACGAGAATAGGGCAATTCTGCTTCTTTGTTCATTGACATCATCCTATGACCATTTGATCACTACTTTGACGCACGACAAGGAGACCGTCAAGAATGAGGATATTAGTGCGGCATTGCTATCTTATGATATGAGAAAGAAGAACGCGGTGGAAGTCTCTCATGGTGAAGGTTTGCTAGTCAAAGGTGAAGAGTGGCGGAAGGGATATGAGGCTGGGAAGAACAAGAAAAAGAAAAAGAATATACAGAACTCAATGGTGGGGCAAGTGCTAATAAGGCAACTCATGGTGATGACTCAGATAGCAATAGTGATGTCATCATAGTATCAGACCGTCGGTCAACCAAAAGTGAAGCGTGGATGTTGGATTCAGCTTGCTCTTTTCATGCGACACCCAACAGGGAGTGGTTCTCTTCGTACAAGTCTGGTGAGTTTGGTTTAGCCTATGTGGGCGATGACACAGGTTATCGTGTTGCTGGAGTAGGTTACATCAAAATCAAGATGTTTGACGGAGTTGAGCGGATGCTTCAGGGAGTCAGGCATGTGCCAGGGCTAAGGAGGAATCTAATTTCGCCTGGAGTTCTTCATGATGGAAGATGAGGTGACCGTGATGATTGAAACGAGAACAGCTTCGCATCTTTACAAGTTGCAAGGGAGCACTAATGCAGGTGGAGTCACGGAGACTGGAGTTGCGGGAGTAGCAGTGGGGTCTCACGGAGGCGGCGGGTCTGGGACAACACAAGTCCGGAGTACATGGAAGTTTGACGCATGGACAAATTCAAGGTGGTGGAGAATATTCGCCAAGGTGGAGTTTGTTGTGTTTGTGTCGAATATTTTGTACTAGTTGGGTTATGTTTGGACTTGGTGTTGTAGTGTGGGTAGGATATTTGTAGTGTTGGAGTTGGACACGTTGTACCCTTGGCCTCTTATATAAGAGGAGGCACCCCACGTTGTAACCCATGATGACTAGATAGCGACAGGCTCGCAAGGGGGTGCCGGCGGGTTGTGCCGGCGCCCGTGTGGCCGGTGTTGCGGTATCTCGGGGAGGAGCGCCCGTAGTCATTGCCCCGGGGAGTAGGCGAGTTCGCCGAACCTCGTTAACAAATCTCGGTGTCGTCATTGTCTGTGATTGCTTGTTCCTCGGTGGATCGACCGCGTACCTCAAATTTATTCTAACATGCATGTTGATTGGGTGCCTGCATTGCACCAAGGCCTAGATGGCTGTAACTTGTTTGGTTGCATGTGTTTGTGCTTTAGGTGTGAGCAGATGTAAAGCACTGCTGTTTGGTTGTGTGCAAGTACTTGATCTGCTCACCCCTTTCAAATGTGGTGGACTTACCACCCATTTGACAGCACACAACACACACACAATACACTATGATCAACAGCAGCAGAAAAACAGCAAGAGCAAAGCGAAAACAAGCAAACAACAGGAGATCATAAGCTACTAGGCATAAGTTTTAAACAGACGGGCATCCCATGCCCCTGCTGGACCCCAGGGTGCTGCTCCCTAGCCAAAATATGGACATGTTCACAGCAAAAGAGACGACGTCATGAGTGCTGACTACCTCATGAGCCACTGGGTTATGATAGGTATCTCAGCGATTTGCTGGACCACTTGGAAGTTGAGGAATAGTATTATATTTGATAACAACGGGGTAAATGATCCCTGTATACCTATTAAACCGCTTCTCAAAAATTTGCATGACTGGAATGTTTTGTAGACAAACCCCGTAAGAAGTAAGATAATGGAGGCTGGAGTGAAGCAAGTCGGCGAGGTGGCTGGAGAAGTGTTCAAAGCAGCTCATGGATGGCGCCTGAAGACTGGGAGAATCCTGGGGTGACTAGCTTCAACCTACTCGGGATGAATCATCTTCTGGTGCTGCGAATGAACAGACGCTTCGACAACGACCTGCCTTCTTGCTTCATTCTACTCTTCGATCTTTTGCTCCTGAGACAGTAATAAAAAGATGTAGGGATGGTAGACTGCTGTGTTTAGAAGGGGCTATATGTGATGCTCCTTGGTTTGTTTCCCTGTGTTTTAAAATCATGTTCTCTAGCTAGGGGCTGGGACTTTTTCTAAGCCCAGGTCTTGGACCCCCTGTGGTTTGCTACCTTGAGGACAAAATGGGGGGGAGGGATGGCTTTCCTCCCCCCTCAAATAGGTTTGCAAAACTGTGTAGGTGAGGGGGTTATGTTGCAGTTCTATTCCCCGTTTTTCTTTTGTAAGACATGGTGATTTCTATTAATGGAAATCGGAGAGAATGCTCTCTTTTATCAAAAAAAATTGCATGTCGGGATTGGAATTGCAACTGGGATAAAAATGGCCGGTCCTCGTTTGCAACTAGAACAAAAAAATGAATCGGACGCCAAGTTGCATATCAAGGGCGGACTTGCAACCGGGATGGAAAACAAACCAAAGTCCCAACTGCGAGTCAATGTTGGACTTGCAACTGGGATGAAAATTTAACTATGCGCCTAGTTGCAAGTTGATGGTGGACTTGTATCTGGGACAACTACACAAAACTACGATAGCAGTTGCGAGTCGAGGGTGGACTTACAACTAGGATGAAATTGAAATTACGAAATCAGTTGTGAATCAGAGGTGGACCTGCAACTAAGACAACAAAACTATGAGCCCCGTTGCGAGTCGAGGGTGGACTTGCAATTGGGACAATTACGAAACTACGAGCCCGGTTGTGATTCAAGGGTGGACTTGCAACTCCGATGAAACAACCTACAGTCCTAATTGCAAGTCCACCTGGGATAACTACAGTCAAGGGCAGACTTGCAGCTGGGATAACTACCAAAACTACGATACCATTTGCTAGTCGAGGATGGACCTGCAATTGGAACAAAAACAAACTAAGAATCCAGTTGTGAGTCGAGTGTAGACTTGCAACTGGGATGAAAAACAAAACACATTGCAAGTCGAGAGTGAACTTGCAATTGGGACAAACTATGAGCCCATTTGCGGGTCGGGTGGACTAGCAACTAGGACAACGAGGAAACTAGAGCCCAGTTGCGAGTCGAATGTCGACTTGCAACTAGGATGAAATAAACTATGGGACGAATCGCGAGTCAAGGGTGGACTTGCAACTCAGATGAAAAACAAAATATAGGCTCCAGTTGCGAGTAGAGGGTGGGCTTGCAACTTGGACAACTACAAGCACAGTGGCGAGTCGAGGGTGGACTTGCAACTAGCAAACTACGAAACTACTAGCCCAGTTGCGATTCAATGGTCGACTTGCAACTGGGATGAAACAAGCTATTGGCCAAATTATGAGTCAAGGGTGGACTTGCAACTAAGATGAAAAACAAAACACATGCTCTAGTTGCGAGTTGAGGGTGGGCTTGCAACTCGCAAAACTATGATTCCAGTTGCGAGTTGAGAGTGGACTTGCACCGGGACAACTAAGAAACTAGGAGCCCAGTTGCGAGTCAACTAGTTAAATTTAACTTGCAATTAGGATGAAACAACTATGGACCTAGTTGCCGGTCAAGGGTGAACATTCAACTGGGTTGAAAGACAAAACACATGGCTATTTGCGAGTCAATGGCAGGCTTGCGACTAGAACCACTATACAAAACTACGGTACTAGTTGCAAGTAGAGGGTGGACTTGCAACTTGGACAACTGCAAACTACGAGGTGAGTTACAAGTCGAGGGTGGACTTGCAACTATGATGAAAAACAAACACAGACCCAGTTGCGAGTCAATGATGGGCTTGCAACTTGGATGAAAAAAATATAGCTCTAGTTGCGAGTCAAACGTGAACTTGCAACGGGAAAACCTACACAAAACTATGATACCAGTTGCGAGTTGAGGATGAACGTGCAACTAGTACAACTACAAACTATGAGCCGACTTACAAGTCAAGGATGGACTTGGAATGGGGATGAAAAACAAACTATTGGCCCAGTTATGAGTCGAGGGTAGACTTTTAACTTGGACAAGCGACATAACCTGCCTTTCGACTTGTGCAACACATGCCAGATAAAATGGCAGACAAGAGCGCAAGAAGAAAATTGCTCAATAAAATAACATACATATAATGCGGACGAGCCGACAAATGAATAAAGGGGAAACAAGGTGACACAGGGATACGTTGGCCGACAATGCAAGACCAAGTTTTTGCATGAAAATTACAGCAGCAAGATCCAACTGAATAACTTAGATGAAACATTGCTAAATCTCGTCTTGATAAAGTTTAAAAGAAATGGGAGACAATGTCAAAATGAATTGGGAAGGTACCGACCGCCATAGAGTCTCTTTTTTTCTTGTCTCTTCCAATTCTATGTCGCGGCCTAGAAACAACATAGCGAAACGAGTTGCCAACGCGCCACAATAATGGGCTGAAAAAGCAAAGCCGATCAAACCAAGAAAACTAATGTGCGACAAAGAAAACATCGACCAACAAGGGGATCGAGCGCTTGCACGAAAGTTAGAGAAACTAGATCAAGTGATGACAAACTTAGATGAGTCATCCTAAAAAAAATCATCTAGATGTGATTCAGAAATTCCGTTTAAAAATATTCACGAATTTGAAAGGTTTTTTCACCAAATCTTATTCATGAGTTTGACCAAAAAAGAAAAATATGAAAAGAAAGAAAAAATCGGATAGAAAAAATAGAGAAAAGGAAGAAAAAAAAAACCTGTGAGGAAACCTCTCAAACTTAACAAAACTGTGAAAACTAGCCAGTACTTTGGAGACAGGCTGAAGGTGTTTTGCACTTTGACCGCATCCTATTCGGTTACACATGGAGGGCATACATGCAATCGGATAGGGTTTTTTTTTTGAAAAAAGTAAGTAATAGTTTTTGCAAAGAAAACAAAAAACTCAAAATAAAATGAAAATGACAAAAAATGACGCCTCGTTTCCACACCACAAGCACACCAATGGCTCAACAAAAAGACAAACCAGCTCCAAATACTATAGGAGACCGACACACACACACACAAAAATCGATGGAAAAGGAATTCCACAACAGGAACGGCCCAGGCAAAGCATAGTTGTTAGGCACGCGTTGCTGTCTTGCCAAACAAACAAGATACGAAGCTCCTCCCAAAAGAACAGGACACAAAAAAGCGAGGGCAAAAAGCATGAATCTTAAT
This sequence comes from Triticum urartu, assembly GCF_003073215.2. NCBI lineage: Eukaryota > Viridiplantae > Streptophyta > Magnoliopsida > Poales > Poaceae > Triticum > Triticum urartu. The sequence continues at coordinate 622,251,410 of NC_053028.1, forward strand.
ATGCTATATCTAATGGCTAGGAAGTTATATGTGAGGTAGCTATTTTACATCTACTTCCTCCATTTCTAGATATTCGTCTTTTTATAGGGATTTCAAAAAAACTATCATATACGGATGTATATAAATATATTTTAGAGTGTAGATTCACTTATTTTGCTTCTTATATAATCACTTGCTGAAATCTGCAGAAAGACAGCCATTCGCACAAGACGTACGGCCATGAAACCGCCGCGGAAAAGTAGGATCGCTCCAGGCGATCAAGGGAGGTGAGAGGGTTCCCTTACGCGCCGCCGATGACGTCGCCGGTTCCCTCTCTCTCCGTCTGCCGCTCCGGCGGCGGGAGGGAGGGGGAACCTCGAGTTTGTTCGCTAGGTGGGTGTGTGGTAGGGTTAGGGTTGAGGGAGACGCTGCCGAGGCCGTTGCGGTGGTGTCGCGTCGGAATAAGTTTCTCCGGGCTCCGTTCTCAGTCAGGCGAGGCTTTTGCCTTCGTCTAGGAGCCAGTGGGGTTGGGATCCCCGGATTTCGTCGAGGTCGCGGGCTATGGTGGTTGGAGGTCCATCGGCACTGGCCGTTTGGGTCCTCAAATGGGCGATGGATGCAGGGAGACGAAGACATTTCTTCTTCCTTGTTGGTATGATTTGTTGCTGCTGTTCTTCTCCTTCCTTTGTGTTGATGTAGGTCGGAGATGCTGCTTTGTCCGGGCGGATGGCTCGGCCGCGGTGCTGGACCGGTCGGATGACTCGAGTTCTTTTTCTTTTAGAAGGGACACTTTTCACGGTACTCAAAGCCAAAGATGACGACGACTGTTGCAGGTGTGTTGGATTGATGTTCATGCCCTCTCAGCGCTGGTGTCAAGAAAGGAGAAAGCAGCATGGCGGCAATTGTATCGTGGTCGAAGATGATGACCTGTTTGCGACTCGTTACTGATCCTTCTATTGCAGGGGTCTTCTCTCAAGATTCAGGGATGATGACACATGGCTCCGAAGATCTTTTTGTTTTATGGTTGTCTTAGGGTATTCTAGTGTTCATGGTCCTTTGTGTTTGCATTTCAGTGTGCTTGTAAGGGTCAACTGCTTTGTACTGATTCGTGATATGAATGAAAAATTTAAAAAAAATCTGCAGAAAGACAAATATTTAGAAATCAAAGGGTGTAGATGTGAAATAGCAAATCTGATTTACTATAGCCGGGAATATAACGAGGAGTACATTAGAAAATAATATCCGTCCGCATTACTAGCTCATCCGATAAATCAGCGATCGAGTAATTAAACCGTGCAGTAATTAGTACTCTCTCCGTATATGGAAGGAACCGCCGGAGTATTCCATAGATTAGCCACAGGATTTTGGCAATCTCGCTGGCATCTCGGATTTCGGAAATCACGCGCCCGCAGACGCCGCCGTGCCCCCCCCCCCCCCCCCCCCCCCCCACCGCCGGAGTCGGAGGCGAACGCGATCGCAATCGCGACGTGTATATATATACAAGGACGTACTACGTGCACAAAGGGCCTGCAAGCAAACCCCAGTGCTCCTGAATCCTGATCACCATGCATTTCTTCCAGGTCGTCATGGCGTGGATGTTCCCGTGCGCCGTGTGCGCGGCGATGGCGCCGGCCGTGGCGACGGCAGCGACCACGGACGGCGCTTCGAGCGTTGAGCAGGGCAGCTCCTCGTCGCCGGCGTTCGGCCCTGGCGACGCTAAGGTGGCCTCCGACCCGGGCTCCTCCCCGTCGTCGAGGTCGTCCACGTCCTCGTCCTTGCTCGGCGCCCGAAGCAGCTCGTCCAACAGCGCGCGCTCACCGGTGAGGGAGGGCGGTGACACGGCCGCACGGAAGGGCCACGCGCTGAGGCGGTGCCTGCGCAGGTTCGCCAGAAATCTGCAGCGCGCCGGTGCTGCGGACGAGCGGCCAGACGGGCGCGGGAGACGGAAGGGCCGGGCGACGAAGCCGGACGGGAGGGTCGCCGCCGGCGAGGACGGCACCGCCCGGGCGAGGGAGGAGGCCGTCGCGAGCGCGATCGCGTACTGCAAGGAGTCGAGCCGGCAGCGCTGCAGGCCGCCGTTGGCTCCCTCGCCCAGCTTGGACGGCTGGCTCCTCGTTCGTCCGGAGGAGGAGATCGGCACCAGCGCCACGAGCGCCGTCTCGCGCTGCGAACGCGAGGCGCAGGGCACCTCGAGCGCCGCCGCCCCCCACCACGGCCACGCGGCCTGCGACGGTACGTTGTCAACCGATCCGTCGGTCGATCTGCTCTGCTGCACTCGTGCACGTCTAAACCGTCGTTGATCTCCTTCGTGCAGCGGAATGCGGCGGCGGCAGGCCGTCGACGGTGGAAACTCGGCGAGGTCCAGCCGGGGAGATGGAAAATGGTGACGCTGTCGACGGGCTTGACGGGGACGTCCTTAGGATAACGAGTTACTTCGCCGCCAAATATGTGCGCGCGGTGCGCCATTGAAGAATAGCTCGGGGTCCGTCTCACATGAGACGAAGCAAACAGTTTGTCGTAATCTAGAGGACCTTGTCTTACGTACCTTCGATCTTGTATGATCTGTCCATATCAGTGTGCGAGTAGTGGTAGTATGATTGTAGTAAGATCTGTCCATATCAATTGTCGATCTTATTCTTATATGATATGATGGCATGCAGCGTTCCTAAGTTCTAACGAGAATCTCCTGGAGTTAACTACACAATCGTTCGATTGTTTCTGAATCAGACTGCAATTTTGAAGCTTAATTGGCAAAGGAGATAAGATATAGACAATCCTATTTATTCGAACTAGCTTTGCTGAATCGAAAGAAAAGAGACAACTTGGATTCAATCAAAAGAAATTAGAAGATTTTAGTACTGGCATGGCCCAACTAGGTCACCACTATATGCTCTGTTTGTACTCTACACATGAGGAATATATTCACCTTTAACTTCATTCATCAACCACGGTCATTACACTCCAGATTTTACATAGAGCGTGAATTCCATCCGGTGCATGCCCATGCACGTTGAATTATCAAATGAGTATAAAGTTGGTCTTTTTTTTAACTACTACTCCCTCTGTATTAAAATATAAGATGTTTTCTGACACTTATATTTTGACACAGAGGGAGTATTAATCAGAGTGATAAAAGTTCGGCCACTCCCTAAACCACTGGGGCGATTCTGTAGAAGTACATGAAAAGAGGTAGGTCACCTCCGCGGAGAATTGATTAGTTAGTGAGTTCCACAAATTATACCATTTATTCTGTATTCAAAAGAAAATTTTAAATGATATACTCCTTTCATTTCATAATGTAATGCATACATATATTTTTTATGGATTCAAACTTCATCAAATTTGGCCAAGTTTGTAGGGAAAAATATCTATGTATAATATCAAATCAATGTCACTAGGTACATCGTGTGACATATCTATTATATCTAAATAGCTAGCCCCCACTACTAGGAATTCTCTGCCTTCTCCTTGAACCACATCACCCAAATTAATTTAGCAGTCAGATATAATAGATTAGTCTACAATAGCCATCAGATCTACATATCACTGCAACACCAAACACATGCAATAAGTGACGCATGCATGCAATAACTGATGCATAAAGTCTATATTAGTTGAGAAAGGAAATTAATGACGCTTGCATGTACTCACAATATGGTGCTCCATGAAAGAAAACTGAGGTGTGCATTTATATTTTGCTTTGTTTTGCTCCATTCTCCGCTTATACATAGAGAAACACATTTGTTTATTCTTTAAATATTGATAAAAAACATATTGCAACAGGGGAAATTTTAAAGACACTGACTGGGTTGATTAATTCACACATTTTTTATTGTGCAGCTTTTATGTTATACAAATTCCCGCTGCAACGCGCGGAGCTTTCATCTAGTTTTCATATCATCTGGACTCTTCTATTTATTTGGTATTGTCGCTATTGATATCTTATTTAATAAACTTCATCAAACTTTAAAACGTTTGACTTATAGAACCATACGTGCAATAATATGGACTGGTGTGATTAATTTTGAAGTCACATGATTTATATTCCCTAAATCATGTATATTTTTGGTTTAAATTGTGATAAAAGTTAAATCTTGAAAAAAGTGTGCCCGCCTTATATATTGGAACGGAGGGTATACCACTGATTTACTTTTTCCATCTATTAGAGACAACCAATCTAATTATCATCAGAGGGTTATATATTATTAGATTATGTGTATTATTCTTTTTGTAAAACTTGAGATGTGTTTTTGTGATGAATCAGTACCCCTTACAGGTCCTCATTTCTACAAACCTCATGGCCTCCCTTATACAATCAACGGATGTAAATATTTTATGTGGCCATTGAAATCATGGTCTGATTTTAGTTAAAAGTTCTGGTACTCCACAAAAAAATATTAAAAGTTCTAGTACGACGGTTGCTAGAAATAAGTGTAATGGGTTAAAATCTGGGGGCTAGTTCCCTTTTTTCACCCTCTACTGTAACTGTAACTGTTCGAAATAATAAATAAACCGCTTCTCCATTCGTGTTCAACTCTTTGTATTTGCAGGTAATGTTCATTTTTTGTTTGCAATGTGTTTGTACTTTCATTGCTATCCCATTTTCAAGGGAAGACCACAGTGGGAGAGGGACACGACTATTCTTAGCTCGAGCTCAAATCAGTTCGGTTGAAGAGTAAAGTCACAAAAATGAAAATAAATTCAAAAAAACTGATTCTTTTTTTTGGGTGTCAAACATAGACAAATGTTCTGAGTTCTTGTAAAATTTCATCGTGAAATCATATTCATGGAAGTTCTGGCAAACAAATCGATGCTCCAAAAAATGCCATTTTTAGAAGCATTTTGGAGTACAGAATTTTCTTTTGCCGCAACTTCCACGAATGGCATTCCAAAAAGATAATTTTCAAGCGCACAAAACATTTGCCAAAGTTTACCAACAAAATAATTCAGAATTGTTTGAATTTATTTCAACTTGTTAAGAATTTACTATTCATGGCGTGCTCATTTATGCTCGTGACCCGTTAGGGACTTTCCGTAGGAGAGCTCCTATGTGGCGCCATTAGTGTCGGCTGTCCACCTAGCGTTAACGCGCTTGCTTGCTTGGGCCTGGCCCAACAAGGTAACGGAATCTGGTTGCGCGGTCGTAGGTCTCCTTTGTTCACTTGATCAAGTATTGACTTTTTGAAACAAAAATGGACCTAACAAATTCATAAGAATAAACAAAAAAGGAAATTTGAAAAAATATCCTGGATTTGGAAAAAGTTCATAAATTTCAAAACTATTATGAATATGAAAATTTTCAAATTTTGAAAAGGCTCATGGATTTTGAAAGAAAAAAGTTTAAAAGGAAAAGGCTCATGGGCACAATAACAAGATGTATCTCATCAATACTTATTTTGTTGTTTCTGTATCTCATTTTTTAAAATTAATTAATTGTTTGTTGGATATTTTTTTATGAAAATATGAAAAAGTAAGAAAATAAAATTTATAAAATAAAAAGGAAAAGAGAAAAACGAGAGAACCCAAACTGAGTGGAGAAATTAGGAACCTATTACTGGGCCGGCTGACTTGGGACTTCCTACTGACATGCGTGCATTGGGCTGGGTGCCTGGGTCTCAGGTTAGCGTGCTTTTTTGGTTGATCAGCGGCCCTCAGGGCGTGCCCTATAAATCATTCCCATCCGGCCTGCTTTTCCTCTTTTTTCTTTCCCTACTTATAAACCTCTGATGATCCGATCTGCCATACCGCGTCGCAGCTAGGGTTTCATTTCTCCATACCAATTCCCTCGTCGCAGCTAGGGTTTGTCATGGCCAACTCTTCTTCGTCCTCATCCAGTGGCGGCAAGCAGCCGTCGCACTCCGCGTCGGCCATTGTCGGGCGAGCCCCCGTCTCCGGCTCTCACGACCTCAAGATAGATGGCCACTCCGCCATCAAGGGGATCGGCCACGGCAACTACATCACGTCTGAGCAGTTCGTCATCGGAGGCCGTCGCTGGCGTCTCCAGTACTACCCCGACGGCTACTCCGGCTACCACGAATGGATAGCCATCTACCTCTGCCTCGACCCTGCCGACCTCAACGCAATAAGCGTGCAGGCCCAGATCAGTTTGCTGGACCAGGATGGGAACCCCGTGCCAGCCTACACCAAAGCCGGCAACTCATGGACCTTCTCCAGGCAAAGTGGACTTTGTGGCTTCTACCAGTTCATCAGGAAGAATGAACTGGAGCAATCTGCTTACCTAAAGGATGATACCTTCACTTTCAGGTGTGCCATTACCATGGCAAAGGTAATCTTCACGGAACCCATCCCGGAGTCCGTGTCAGTGCCTTTGTCATCGCCTGACATGCAGCGTCAATTTGGCCAGCTCCTCTCCACCGGTGACGGGGCCGATGTCACGTTCGAGGTCGGGGGCGAGACGTTTCCGGCGCACAGGAGCGTGCTCGCGGCTCGCTCTTCAGTCTTCAACGCGGAGCTCCTCGGTCCTATGAAGGAGAGGACGGACGCTAGCATTCGGCTGGACGGCATAGAAGCTAAAGTTTTCAAGGCCATGCTCCACTTCGTCTACACCGACTCATTGCCGCATATAGACGCGGGAGAGGTGATGCCGATGGCTCAGCATTTGCTCGTGGTGGCAGACAGGTATAATCTGGCGAAGCTGAAGTCGAAGTGTGAGGGCACGCTGCGCGGACACTTCAACACCAGCACGGTGGCAACTATATTGGTGCTGGCCGAGCAGCATTGTTGTGGGGCGCTCAAGGATGCATGCTTCGAGTTCGTCGCGCCTTTGGGCAAATTCAAAGCACTCACGGCTAGTGATGGCTTTGAGCATCTGATGGGGAGCTGCCCCCATCTTCTCAAGGAGCTGGTTGCCAATCTGGCCACCTAGCGTGTCGGTTTGGAAGTTGATTTAATCTATCGTTTGTCTTTTCCATTTCGTGATCAGGATAACGAGTACTTCGAATAAAAGTTTTTATTTTCTGAAAATACCGAGCTCTAATAGATTTCCCCATGGCAGTGCTAGCTGGTTAGCTGGAAGCATACTATTGACTGATCTGAAATTTGTTGCTAATCAAATCTTGGTGATTCTTAACTGATCAACATGTAATAGTTTTTGCGGGCCTGTTGTGACGGTTTTCGCCCGGTTTTTCGTTAATTAAACAGGGCAACTCTCTTAGACCCTTTTTAATGAATCGGACCCTAAAGGACTGCGTTTAAAAAACAACAACATATAGATGGTTAAAAAGGAAACAAAATCAACATGTACAATCAGCCCGTGGAGGAAAAAAGCTCTTAATTCCATAGGTTTCACTTCCCTCTCCCTAGCAAGTGACAACGCCCGCCACTGCTTTCTTCCACCGCCATGTCCACACCGGAGAATCACTCTCTCACATGTCCATCGGAGGAAGGCTGCACATCGACTTCGCTCAGGTACACGAAATCCTCGTCTCCCTCTTAATTCTTTGAGCCCCTAAGAGCATCTCCAATACTCCGTCCGTTTTTCTATAGAAGACCACTTCATTTTTCGTGTCAAACTTTGACTTATAATTTCAAAAATATATCGTTGAAAAGTTTTATGAAATGTGCATCCAATTACATACTTTTTGTGGCATAAAACTCACATTTTTGTTGGTAAAATGAATGGTCAAAACTAGACATAATAAAATGAAGTGACCTTTGTATATAAAACGAAGGAGCAACATATGTGTACTTGGTGACCCAAAAGAAGTTTTAGGCATAGGAGAGAGAAGATGGTAGGAATCTTTGTTTTCTCTACTCCCACGGCTAGCCTAAAATTCAGTTACCTATAACTAAAACTCCTATCTCTCTTTGTATTGTGCTATCCTACTCCAAATAATTTGTACATTTCATCATATAAAATTATTCAAACACACAAAAAGAAAGATTCAGACACAAACATAGTGATTCGAACAGAATTCCACAAATAATATTTAGATTTCGAATTGAAATACAAACCAAACATAGTAGTTCTAAATCGAAACGAACATATCATAAACTAACATACATAGATAGATCTAACTCGATGTTAAACTAACTTACATACTTCTAATCCATTGTTAAATGAAGATATACTTCTAAGTCCATCTTGTGAGAGGAAATCTCAATCAACCCCCCTCCCAGATCCGACAATGGTTGTGGCAACCATTGCGTCCTGCTAGGGCAAGGGGTTGGGACACACCTCGGAGTTGGCACCCTCCATGGCTACTAGCTGAGTCGGCAAGGTAAATGCAACAAGTGTATCATTGGTAGAAGTCACACTTCCACCTTCGTGCCCCTCTCGGCAAGAAAATTCCTGCAATTACTCTTCCAATGACCGACCTCCTTGCTATAAAAGTCTGTGGTCTTCGAATCCGACCCTAACTTAGGCACAATGGTTGAAGGGATCATATCCTAATCCTTGCCCTTTGCCATAGCCTTCTTCTTAGCCCAATAACTTTTATTGAACTTAGCCTTATTCTGCGCCATCAATACTTGATGTGCACCCTTCTTAATGTCCCGCTCTGTCGTCTTAAGTATCCCATGCAACTCAGTGAGCTTCTTATGCATGCCGTTCATATGGTACTTTAATATGAACAAGCCATAACTAGCTGAAAGTGAAGCCAGAATTGTATTTGTGTCCACTGTTGGCCTAAAGGGGAGCCTAACATGTTTTTTTTTTGCGAAATGATTACATGTGGACTTAGTGGATCACTGTCCTTTAGTTACACTCTAGTAAGGTCCTCTAGACATTAAATCTCCCAGTCCTTGCATGAGATTGAAACATGCACTTGAGAATCGTGATCATATCGAAAGCCTCTACATTCTCGCACTGTTGTTGCATGTCTGGCTCCATATAGGCAAGCATGATACAACTGACTTCAGTCGAATCGTCAAGGAGTTTCTTGTAAGCGTTCCGGGAAGTACCATTAGCACTTGCAGTCGGTTCATCTGGAAGTGGATCCCCTGGAACATGCCCCTTTTATCATGCCCGAGAACAATTCTTCGATTTATGTACCAAGTTGTGAAGTTTATTCCATTAAGTTTATCTTTCTTAAGAATAGGACACAATGCAAATCTGAAAACATGAGCAGATGCTGCCATTGATCTACAATAGAAATATGTAAAACCAATAAGGCTTATATTCATGAAAAAGTAATTCCCATTAAATAATTTAATCATGAAATACTCTCCCTAAGATCAAGATTCCTCTAGTTGACAATGGTTCAAGATCTGAGTTGATCAAGCCAACTAGTGAGCTGCAGAATCACTGCTAGCAGACTAGACCAAATGGTAAGAAACACTTGCTAATCGAATTTCATGTGACTCGTGTTCATCGGACAACATGACATGTCTCGGCTCTGGCTTCCTTTTCCCCTAGGCCCAAACATGTTTCGATAGCCCCATCAACTTAACCAATGCCCTGCACCGGTTGCCAGCCATTCCCTGCTACGCAATGTCGGGAGAGGTAGGGGAGTCCATGCCACCCACCCTTGTCGTCTAAGGTGTACACGTCCACATAGGTTTCTTTTTGGGTCGCTGTTGATGAGGAGATCATGAAGAGCCTGCGCTCCTTGTTGGATGGGCTGAACCCCAAGGCGTAGATAGGCCACATTAAATCGCTGGTGCCCTAGGAAGCGCCACCTTCTGACCCTTCTCGTCGTTGCATACATTGACAAGGTTGTAGCTGCTGGGATTAGTGATGCGACACATGCCCCCCCCCCCCCCCCCCCCCCCCCCCCCCCCCCCCACCCCCGGGAACAGATGTTGAGGACGCCGGCCTTGACGCACCTGTTGTGTTCACGGCTCTTCAAGACGAAGAAAGCCTCAACCTTGTAGCGACACATGATTCATTTTTTCCATTTTTGCTGTTTTGTTTCCTTTTTTCCTTTGGTTTTTTGTTTATTCATTTCATTTTCTTTTTTGCTTTTTTCTATTTTATTTTATTTTTTCATTTCTTCTCTTTCTTGTGTATTATAGAGAAAAGTTCACAGTGTATTACAAAAATGTTCATCGTTAGTACAAAGTTGCACTTATTTTGGGACGGAGGGAGTACAAAATAGTTCACCGTGCATTGTAAAGATGTTCATCATATATTAAGAAAATGTTCAACGTATATTCCAAAAATGTTCAGTGCACATTAAAAAATTGGTAGCGTATATTAAAAAAAAGTTCACTATATTTAAAAAATGTTCATCATATATTAAAAAAAGTTCAGCATGCACCATAAAAATGTTCATCGTATATTAAAAAATTCAACGTATATTACAAAAATGTTCAATGTTTATTTATAAAAGTATGAAATAAAAAGCGACCAAAACACCAGTTCACTACAGTGAACCCTCATACAGTGGCAGGCCGCTACAGTGAACCAGGTGCTGCAGTGTTGTTGGGAGGTAGCTCAGTGGTTTCCCACTTAAAAAAGAAAGCTCAGTGGTTTCCCCTTCGCTGCGTCCAAAATGGCCCGGTCCAGTTGGTTCCCGCTCTGTGCGAAGGGTCGTCAATTTGTCGCCCGCAGGCGTCGTATAGGAGCTCTCGATCTAGCCCGTTATCCGTGCTGCTCTGTTCGGCTGTTCCCATCGAGATCGAGCCATCCTCCCTCCACTCCGGCGGTTCCACGATTGGCGTGGCCGCCCCGGCGCCGGCCCCCATCCTCCCTCCTCCACGACTTCCCCGGCCCCGGTGGCCCTTGCCCCCCAGTCCTCGTTCCCCATAAGGCCGTCCTCACTCTCTCACGGCCCGCGGCCGCGCTTGACTCCAAACTCGGCGACCTCCGAGCACGAGCAGTCTCGCCGTCATTGTCCTCTGCCGCCGGCGAGCTCCGGTCGGTGACGTCCTAATGGCCTGACCTCGAACGGTAAACGCCGCATCGAGCTCAACTGCTGGAGGTACTAACTAGTGTGATTGTAGAAATTACAAGTACACTCCTACAGTGCCAAGTTCAGTACTACTTCAATTCAGTCTTCAGAGCTAGTGGAGTATTTTCTGCAATGAGTCTAATGAAGGATAAATGGATAAATACTATAGGTGATCAACTCATACACTATAGCTTGGTGACACTTATTGAGCAAGTGAAGATGATGTAGGAGTAGTTGATGCTTTTTTTTTTTGAATTAGTTTGAATTGCTTACCACATATGTCACGTGGAGAGTAGTTGATGCTTTTAGGGCAATGCAAAAGCGGAATGTAGTGTAATGTTGAAATTTTGTACTCATGTTACCTTTTATTCTTGTAAGGCTATTTCATCTTGCCAACCAATCGTGTTGTTACATTTGCAAATTTTAAACATACTCCCTTTGTAAAGAAATATAAGAGCGTTCTAATAGTGAGACTTGACTAAGCTATTTATATGACTCTTTCGGTCAATTTTGTATTATGTGTGTGATGTCAGTAAAAAAAAATGGAGGTGGCACACCCTGACCCTGTAACTTGCTCTTGGCTCTGCTTCTGCTGCGACGAGTTGTTCTGAAATGGGAATTGTTGAGACTTGAGACACAGACTCTTGGTATTAGTTGCAAAGCCATGTTGTTTAAAATGGTTTGAACATTCTGTCCCTTTTTGTTTTGCAGAATTTGAAGTACAACTTTCTGCTTCTTTATTTTGCGCTCTTGATCACTTGGGATCTGCGGTGCCTGCACGGACTTGCATTTAAGACCTAAAATTTGATGAGAAGAAGATTGGCAGAACATTTATCTTACATTCCCAGATCTCTTTCCTTGATACAACTCAAGGAAATGTCCTCATTTTCTGCTGGTCATGGACGCCGGCCAAAGAAGAAGCTT